>NW_024098216.1:2500-85629 GCF_016545835.1 Crotalus tigris | reverse complement strand
CAATATTATCAAACTTGGGACTTATTCTATCAATGGTTAGAGGAAAGAATGAAGGATTAGGAATTAAACATGTATTAGCGTTTTTAAACCCAGATAGCACATTGGTTGAAAAACTGTTATGTGTATATAAGAAAAAATCAATAAAATCTTATAAAAAAAGGAATCTGATTAAAAAAGAAGCAAGAGAAAATGAATTAAGCATGAAGAGCCTGGTGGAAGAGATCAACTTCCTAAATAGCGAAGTACCTTGTCTGTGCTCTGATCAATTATTTAAAAGAGCAAACATGAAATTTGGACTTTCTGCCTGAAAAACATGTTAAGCAGGCTATAATCTGTATCCTCTATGTCAGGGCTTTTCAACCTTTTCACCCATTGTACCACTTTTAGGATATGGCAACATCTGAGTACCACCAGTTGCCTAGCAAGGTGTCAAAAACGTGATGACCCCCCCCCCAAAAGGAAAAAAGTGATAAAGTACAGGTGGTCCTCGACTTACAACAGTTCGCTTAGTGACTGTTCGAAGTTACAATGGCACTGAAAAAAGTGCCCCCCAAGCCACAGCCTAGCAAGACACCTGCCTGCCCGCCTGTCGGCGCTCTTCCTCCTGTCTGAGGTTTTCATTGTTGTGAGCATTTCTGTTGAGGATTAGCAGCAGGGGTGGGGAGGGGGGTGTTTGGTTTTTATTCCCCCCCCCCCCGTCTGCTGGGTGGTTGCAGCAGGTTTTGGTCACTTCACATGACCCTGGGACACTGTGACAGTCATAAATATGAATCAGTTGCCAAGCATCAGAATGTAAATCACAAGACCCTGGAGATGCTGCAACATTCCAGCTGATCGGCGCTTCTTCTGGGCTCAGCAGAAGCGCCAGGATCAACGCCGAGCTCCAGCTGGAGCCTGGCACTGATCCTGGCACTGCCACTGAGCCCTGATAGCCCCGAAGAAGTGCCAATCAGCTGGAAAGCAGCACTGATCCTGGCTCTTCCACTGAGCCCTGGCAGCCCTGCAGCTCCAGCCATCTCTCGTTCAGGCTTGTGCGGTGCTGCCACCGGTTTGGCTCATTCCCCTCCCCCACTACCACTTTTCTAGGATGGACGTGTACCACCTGCCAGGTGCCAATGTACCACAGGTGGTACCCGTACCACTGGTTGAAAAGCCCTGCTCTATGTCAGGGGTAGGCAACCTTGGCTCTTTTATGACTCATGGACTTCAACTCCCAGAATTTCTGAGCCAGCATGGCTCAGCTTGGAAACCTCTCCCTTTCCCCTCAGCATGGCTGGCTCAGGAATTCTGGGAGTTGAAGTCCACGAGTCATAAAAGGGCCAAGGTTGCCTACCCCTGCAATATGTGGTTGCTAAGAGTTGACAACAAGTTGGAGGACACAAAACTAATTCGTATGTTATGAAATGGACAAAGAAATGGAGACATTCGTAAATATTCCACAGTTCTCTGTGGAGTACAAGTGCATCATCCAGCATGTAGAGTCGGGTTTTTTCTGATCTGGTTTACCTCAAAAAGGGCTGAGAATTACAGGTAGTCCTCAACTTATACCCATTCATTTAGTGACCATTTGAAGTTACAAAGGCATTGAAAAAAATCTCTTGATCATTTTTTCACCCTTATGAAATTGCAGCATCCCGTGATCACATACTCAAAATTTGGACACTTGGCAACTGGCGTGTATTTATGACAGTTGCAATGTCCTAGGACAGTGTTTCCCAAACTTGACAATTTTAAGGCATGTGGACTTCAACTCCCAGAATTCCACAGCCAGCGTTGCTGGCTGTGGAATTCTCGGAGTTGAAGTCCTCATGCCTTAAAATTGTCAAGTTTGGGAAACACTGTCCTAGGATCATGTCAGGGGTGGGATTCAACCAGTTCACACCACTTCGGCAGCACCGGTAGCTAATTTTTTTGTTGCCCAGGCCCAGAATGGACTCCCGGAAGCGGCATCCACACAGAGAACCGATTGCTCACATAGTGTTATTGTTATATTATTATTATTATATTATTATTATTATTATTATTATTATTATTATTATTATTATTATTATTAAGTTGGAAGGGACATCTAGTCCAACCCCTGCTCAGGCAGGAAACCCTATACCATTTCAGACAAATGGCTGTCCAGTCTCTTCTTAAAAACTTCCAGTGTTGGCGCATTTACCGCTTCTGGAGGCAGGTTGTTCTACTGGTTAATTGTTCCAACTGTCAGGAAGTTTCTCCTGAGTTCTAGATTGCTTCTCTCCTTGATTAGTTTCCATCCATTGCTTCTTGTCCTCCCTTCAGGTGCCTTGAAAAATAGCTTGACTCCCTCTTCTTTGTGGCAGCCCCTGAGATACTGGAACACTGCTATCATGTCCCCCCTCGTCCTTCTCTTCATTAAACTAGACATTCTCAGTTCCAGCGACCGTTCCTTATATGTTTTAGCCTCCAGTCCCCTAATCATCTTTGTTGCTCTTCTCTGCACTCTTTCTAGAGTCCCACCATTGGGTCATGTAGCCACTTTGTGACCTTCTGACGAACAAAGTTTCACAGATTCACTCATGTTACTAATGACAGGCAAAGTCAATGGGGAAGCCAGATTCTCTTAACAAACCGTGTTACTAACTGCAGACTTAACAGCTGCAATGCTTCACTTAATTTGTGTGGCAAGAATGGTCGTAAAATGGGGCAAAACTCACTGAATAGCTCTCTTACCTAGCAATGAGAATTTGGGGCTCAACTGTGGTCGTACCTCGAGGACTCCTCGCACCTCAGCCTTTGTATACAGACCAGGCTATGTTGTTGGTTGAGAGCCGAAGTGATTTGCAGCTCATGTTAGCCAACATTAATTGGGTTTTGTTGACAGATTCTGTTTGCTTTTCGTTTAGCAGAGCGGGAACAGCTTGTGAAAATAAACATGACCTAAACAATGCATAAATCCTCTTTGACTAAATAATTGCAGCACAATAATGACAAGACCACAAAGGGGTTTCCATAGCCAGGGAGGGACCAGGAAACCTCATCTGTGTCGCAAACCAGGAAAAGGAGTAATTGGCCCATCAGCCTTTCTACACTATTGACTTTGATTTCTGTGCCAGAAATGTCAGTTTTGTAACACATCAGCTCTTTGCTGAGGACGCATCCAGACCAAATGAGAGATATTTCCAGGACCTTTAAATCTGTTGGGTCCATTTCATTTGGCGAATCAGAGAACCGGACCAAAACGAATAGAGCAAAGTTTATAGTCTTGGCACACCGAAAATGGTATTCCCAGATTGAAGACAAAGAAAGAGAGATTAAAAAAAAAACAATAGAGCATAAATATGACGTACAGTGAACAAAAACCATCAATCAGAAATTATCAGATGTCGTGAGCTGACCTGGGATTTCCAAGCACATAAAACAACATTTCTCAAGATCTCTTATCGCAGCCCTTGGCCTTCTTCTCATGATCTTTCACTTCTTTCCCCATAATAGCATCCCCAACTTTCTCCGCTTCTTTTTCTCTTCAACAATTTGCAAATAATGTCAAGTAGTGGGGTCAAGAGCCATGGCATCATGGCGGCTGTCTTGCTCTTTTATTTCATGCATCTCGTACACCAGTGGTTCTCAACCTATGGGTCGGGACCCCATTTGGGGTCGAACAACCATTTCACGGGGGTTGCCAAACAACGCAGTCCGCCATTTTTTTCCCCCTTTTCCTTAGCTGTGCTACTCCCTTTTATTCTATTGGCTTTTGAAAACCAATAGAATAGACTCTCTTGAATAGAGTCTAATTCTATTGGCTTTCAAAAGCCAATAGGAATTGTCCAGGCTGTCTCTGCCCTGCTGAGCCCGCCAAAAGTCCCATTCTGCAAATGGTGCTGCACCAGTTGAGTAGTCCTCGACTTACGACCGGTTGAGTGGTCCTTGACTTACGACCGGTTGGGGGTCGCAGCATTAAAAAGGTTGAGAACCACTGTCGTACACCCAAAGGCCAGACAAGACGTAACGGATGGAAAATAATAATAATAATAATAATAATAATAATAATAATAAATAATAATAATAGTAGTAGTAGTAGTAGTAGTAGTAAAGTTGGAAGGGACCTTGGAGGTCATCTAGTCCAACCCCCTGCTCGGGCAGGAAACCCTACACCATTTCGGATAAATGGCTGTCCAGTCTCTTCTTAAAAACTTCCAGTGTTGGAGCATTTACTGCTTCTGGAGGCAGGTTGTTCCACTGGTTAATTGTTCTCACTGTCAGGAAGTTTCTCCTTAGTTCTAGGTTGCTTCTCTCCTTGATTAGTTTCCATCCGTTGCTTCTTGTCCTGCCTTCAGGCGCCTTGGAGAAGAGCTTGACTCCCCCTTCTTTGTGGCAACCCCTGAGATACTGGAACACTGCTATCATGTCCCCCCTCGTCCTTCTCTTCATTAAACTAGACATACCCAATTCCAGCAACCGTTCCTTATATGTTTTAGCCTCCAGTCCTCTAATCATCTTTGCACCGTTGCTTCTTGTCCTGCCTTCAGGTGCTTTGGAAAATAGCTTAATTCCCTCTTCTTTATGGCAGCCCCTGATCAAGGAGAGATTCAAGCTAGAAATAAGGAGAAATTTTCTGACAGTGAGAACAATTAACCAATGGAACAACTTGCCCTCAGAACTTGTGGGTGCTTCTTCACTGGAGATTTTTAAGAGGAGGCTGGCTAGCCACTTGTCGGAAATGGTATAGGTCAGGATCTCCGGCTTGAGCAGGGGGTTGGATTAGATGACCTTCAAGGTCCCTTACAACTCTGTTATTCTTGTCAGATATTGTAATCTGTACAGATCACAGGTTGGCAACCTGAGGCCCCAGAGCCGCATGCGGCTCTTTGAGCCTTCCCCTGTGGCTCCCAGCTTCCTCTGCCTTTGCAGAGAGAGACAGAGACAGAGAAAGGCAATTACACTTTCCTGCTTTTCTCTCTCCCCCCCCCTCTCTCTGTGTGTTTGTGTTTTTGTGTGCGTGTGTGTGTGTAAAACAGAGTGCACTCACAGTGTTCTCCGAGGAGCTGAAAAGCTTACTGGGCGGAGCTCCACCCTTTGCTGCGTCTCTGCAGGAAGCAGGAAGCAGGAAGGGCAGGAGAGAGCTAGCTAGCCCAGCTAGGCTGACTCAGAAATTCTGGGAGTTGAAGTCCATGAGTCATAAAAGAGACGAGGTTGCTTACCCCTGAGCTTGTTGGACAACAGCTTGAAGCTTGCCAGGTGAGCAGCAGATAGGAGGGGGGGGAGAAAGAGAGAGAAAGAGAGAGAGAGAGAGAGAGAGAGAGAGAGAGAGAGAGAGAGAGAGAGTGGGGGAAGAGGAGTGGCAGACCAAGGGCAGATAGAGAGGGAGAGAGACACAGAGAGAGAGAGACCCTTTTGACATCTAAAATGAAGATAACACTGTATATATCCTTTTTTTACCTGCGTGTGTATGTAATTTTATTCTCTTAAAGCATTCTCTTGGTGATCATTGTTTTAATAGTATGGATATTCCCAAGAGTCATATTTTTACTTTTATTTTTAACGTGTGTGTGTGTGTGCGCACACACACACGCACACACACCTATAATAAAGGTAAAAAAGGATATATGCAGTGTTATCTTCATTTTAGATATCAAAAAGGTTTTGCGGCTCCCGGTGTTTTATTTTTGGTGGGAAACGGGTCCAAGTGGCTCTTTGAGTGTTTTGGGTTGCCTACCCCTGACATAGCAGCTTGGTTCTCTTTCCCAATTTCCCCCCCCCCCTTTCCTCTCATTTTTTTCAGGAGCATTATTATTATTTATTATCTTTATTCCTCACATGCACATGGCTACCCATCTCACAAAAACTGACTCAGGAAGAGTACAATAATCAATAAAAACAATAATAAAATAAAATAATAAAAATATAGAAACCACCCGAAGAGAAGAAACAACCACAATGGAACTTTACAATGCCTTGATAAGGCCACACTGGAATATTGCATCCCATTTTGATCACTGCAATATAAAAAAGAGGTTGAGACTGTGGAAAGACTGTGGAGAAGAGCAACAACGATGATCGGGGCTGGAGGCTAAAACATACGAAGAATAATGGCAGGAATTGGGTGGGTCTAGTTCAGGGGTGTCAAACTCGATGTGTCGCGACGTATCACAACTTTTTTCCCATTGCCGGAGCTTGGGTGGGCGCGGGTTTGGCATGACGCATCCGGCCTGTGGGTTGGCAGTTTGACACCCCTGGTCTAGTTTAATGAAGAGACTGACCGGGGGTGACAGGATAGCCGTCCTCCAGTATTTGAGGGGCTGCCCCAAAGAAGAGGCAGTCAAGCTATTCTCCAAAGCCCCTGGACAAGAAACAACGGATGGAAACTCGTCAAGGAGAGAAGGAACCTGGAACTAAGTTCCCTTCCAGCTCTCTTATTCATCAAAGAACACCTTCAGTTCACTGAGACAGACATACCTAATACTTTTCCTTCTTTCTACTTTCAGTTCAAAAACAGCCCTGTGAGGTGGGTTGGGCTGAGAGAGAATGACTGACCCAAAGTCACTCGGGTGGCTTTCATGTGTCAGGCAGGATTAGAACTCACATTCTCCTGGTTTCTAGCTTGGTGCCTTAACCACTTGTCAATGGTGTTCAAGTGGTGCTCCAGTTGTTTTGGGATTGCACCCAACGTGCCTATTAGTATTAGTACAATTTTTGCTTTCTTTTGCCATAGTCCAGGGGTAGGCAACCTTTTATGGCTCTTTTATGACTCATGGACTTCAACTCACAGAATTCCTGAGCCAGCCATGCTGAGGGGAAAGGGAGAGGCTCCCAAGCTGAGCCATGCTGGCTCAGGAATTCTGGGAGTTGAAGTCCACCAGTCATAAAAGAGCCAAGGTTGCCTACCCCTGCCATAGTCGTTCTATTTCTACTTACAGGTCTTTGTATTTTGTTATCTTCTCCAGTTCTTTCTCTTCTCTTCTGCTGTCTCCAGGTACAGCAGTGTCCACGATCCATACATGGTTGTCATCATCATCATTATTATGGATCATTGCACAGTCAGCCAGATGTTCAGACTGCATTTGGCATTTTGTCTATCTATCGAGTCCTTACCCAGGAGCTGGGATAGGCAGATGTGGATGTTTGATGGTATTACACGTATCGTCGCAGGATGGAAGCAGTTCCTAGCAAGGCTGCCTTTTGCAATTGACTAATAGCGAATTTGTCAATGCCAATGGTGTTCAAGTGGTGCTCCAGTTGTTTTGGGATTGCACCCAAGGAGCCTATTACTATTGGTACTACCCTTGCTTGCTTTTGCCACAGTCTTTCTATTTCTATTTGTAGGTCTTTGTATTTTGTTATCTTCTCCAGTTCTTTCTCGTCTATTCTGCTATCTCCAGGCACTGCCACGTCCACTATCCAGACTTTTTTGTCTTTCTTATCGACAATTGTTAAGTCTGGGGTGTTATGTTGCAGGTGCTTGTCTGTTTGAATTCTGAAGTCCCAGAGCAGTTTAATTTTATCATTTTCTATGACTTTCTCTATTTTATGATCCCACCAGTTTTTGCTTACAGGCAAATGATATTTTTTGCAGATCTTCCAATGCACCATTGTTGCTACTTTGTCATGCCGCTGCTTGTAATCAGTCTGTGCAATCTTCTTGCAACAGCTTACCAAGTGGTCCACTGTTTCTTCAGCTTCTTTGCATAGGCGGCACTTACTGTCTGTTGCTGTCTTCTCAATTTTGACTTTGTATGCATTTGTCCTTAAGGCTTGGTCTTGTGCAGCCAGAATTAGTCCCTCGGTCTCTTTCTTCAATTTTCCTGCTCTTAGCCATTGCCAGGTTTTATTATTATCTGCTTTCCCAGCTATTTTTTTAATGTATTGGCCATGTAGTGCTTTGTCTTCCCATGCCTCTATTCTGTTCTTCATTTGGTCTTTCTTGTAGGCCAGTTTGGTCTCTCCAGTAGTTAGTAAGCCTTCCTGATATACTAATTTCAGTGCATCTTCATCATTGTTCTTCAGATATTCTTCCAAAGCCATTTTTTCTTCTTCAACCATCTGATGTACTTGTAGCATTCCACGCCCACCTATTTGCCTTGGTAGATAAAGTCTATCAATGTCACTGCGTGGATGAAGGGCATGATTCATTGTCATTATTTTTCTGGTCTGCCTATCCATTGCTTTTAGTTCTGCTTGAGTCCAGTCCACTATTCCAGCTGTGTACCTAATGACTGGGATTGCCCAGGTGTTGATTGCCTTTATGGTATTTCCTCCATTGAGTTTGGACTTTAAGATCTTCTTCACTCTCTTGATGTATTCACCTCTAACCTTTTTCTTGACTTCAGTGTGCTTGATGTTGTCAGCTTGAAGGATACCCAAGTATTTGTAGTATCTTCCTCATCCAGACTCTTAATGTTATTTTCGTGGGGCATCTTGATTCCTTCAGTTTTCACTATTTTTCCTTGTTTGATAGCAAGTGTGGCACATTTGTCCAAGCCAAACTCCATTACAATATCTTGGCTATATATACGGACAGTGTTGAGCAGCGATTCTATTTCAGATGATGTTTTTCCATACAGTTTCAGATCATCCATGTAAAGGAGATGGGATAGTCTGGCAGATGTTTTTGATGTTTGATAGCCATGTCCTGAGTTATTCAGTATTGTTGACAGAGGAAACAGTGCAATGACAAATAGTAATGGTGATAATGAATCTCCTTGAAATATTCCTCTCTTGATATTAACCTCTCCCAGCCTCTCACCATTGATCTGCAACTGTGTCTTCCATTGTGCCATCGATCTTTGCACAAATTTTCTGATGTTTCTACTGACTCCTGTTATTTCTAGGCACTTTATTATCCAATCATGTGGCAGAGAGTCAAATGCCTTTTTGTAGTCAATCCATGCCACATTCAGGTTGGTCTTCCTTCTCTTGCAGTTTTCCAAGATCATTTTGTCTATTAGGAGTTGATCTTTTGTTCCTCTGCTATTGGGGCGGTTTCCTTTCTGCTCAGGTGGAAAGAGATTGTTTTCAACTAGATGCTGTTGTACTGCATCAGCTACCACACCAGTTAGTAATTTGAAAGTTGTTGGTAAGCAGGTAATTGGCCTGTAGTTGCCTGGTGTTGCCCCTTTTGCTGGATTTTTCATTATTAGGTAGGTTTTCCCAGTTGTTAGCCACTTTTCAATTTCTCCTCCTTGTAGTATATTGTTGAACTGCTTGGCAATGAGTGGGTGTATAACAGTTAGATGTTTCAACCAAAACCCATGCAGTTCATCTTCACCTGGTGCTGACCAATTTTTGATTTTCTTTGCTCTTTTTTCTACCATTTTTGTTGTTATTACTAGTTCTTTCATTTCAACTTCTGTTTTATTTGCATCCACCTCTTTTAACCAAGCCGCATCCTTGTTGTATTTCTTTGGGTTATCCCATATCTGCTTCCAGAACTGCACTGTTTCTTCCTTGTCAGGTACTGACTGATTCCTTGCAGTTTCTCCATTGATGGATTGGTAGAAATGTTTCTGATTGGATTGAAATTGGAGGTTCTGCCTATAGTTTGCAATTCGAGCTTCATATCTACTGATTTTCCTGGCTATAGCTGTTATTTGTTACTTTATTATTTCCAGTGCTTCCTTGATCTTCCTTGTTTCTAAGTGGTATTTCTTGATTAGGTATTCTTTGGTCTTCTCGTTCTTCAGCTTCTTTTCTTTCATCTGTTCTAGCTTGCTTGCATTGATCTTAACTTGCTGATCTTATTTTCTAGTCTAACCTTCCATTTTTCTGGTGCACTGTTTGTTTGTTTTTCTTCTTTGTTGATTTTGCATCCCAGGTATTCTGTTATAACTGCAGCTGTGCTGTACATTAGTTGGTTTGTTTCTTTCAGTGAATTGGTGCTTATACTTGCTATTGCAGTATTTGCATCTTTTAATGCTTGTGCTAGCTGTTTCTTTGAAACAAGCTTCAATGCAGGCAGCCTTATTCTGTTGTTTTTGTGCTGTTCTAGATGCTCAGTTATTCTTTGTTTCAATTCTTTTATTTCTTTAGTTAGAGGGTTTTGTTCTTCCTGAGGAAGAGGTGCCTGGTTTCCAAATGAGAACAGTTGTATATCTCTGCTGGATTCCTTCACTGCCAACTCCCCCTGGTTTGCCTCTACATTCTGAATTACTTCTGGTAAGGCTTTGATTTCTTTGCCCTGGGTAAACCTTTGCAGTTCGTCCAATTCTGTTTCTGTGAATACTTTATTTCGTGTTATAAATCGGCGTTGATCTGCTAGTCTCTGTTCTGTTATTTCTGATTCTGGATGTTGTTCTTTCCAGAACTGGTGCATTCGTTTTAGATATCCTCTTCTTGTTGGACTTGATCTGTAGTAACAGATCATTATTTCTTTGTTTTCCATCACTGTGTATCTGCGACGGGTAAACACCTTTTCTTCCAGTAGTTCTGCAGCTGCTGGCCCTGGTTGCTCAGCCAACAGTCCTGAGTCCTGTAACCCATTTTTCACCAGATATCCAGGAACTCCAATATCTAGCGCGGACCTTGTTAACCCGGGCGACGTCCGAGCCGGTATGGCATTCTGCAATTTACGTCTCACCATATTTTTTATGGGAGAGACACTCTTTGTCTGACTCCTCTGATGAGACCTATCCAGTATGGTTGAACCTCTGGCATAGCTCTCATCTTCCTCAGAGTACACAAGCCCCACAACCACGTCAAGGTAGTGCCTCACTGGGGGATTATTATTACTATTATTATTATTATTATTATTATTATTATTATTATCTAAACATGGCTTTATTAAAATAGCTTCCTTGCAATAAATCTGGATAGATTGATTAATGTTACAGAATTCCTGCTGCTTAAACTCCCCCCCCCCATATAGAGTGCGGAAGTTTGCTAACCTAGCATTGCATTATCTTATCAACAGCCTGGAAATCCTAAAAAGGTCTATACTGAGAGCAATATATACTTTGAACTACAATATTAAATGATTTTATGTGGGGGGGGGGGCTTTCTCTCCTAGGTACAAAGCTGGGCACCATTAAGGGTAAGGTTCAAGAGTAGACAGTTAACTTCCTTTTTTGACCTATGTTTGTTTCCTGGTGCTCATCTTAATATTTTATTTTTTTCTTATTGTTTTTCCCACTGTAGTATACAAGGGTTTGGATTCCTGACCCTGAAGAAGTCTGGAAATCAGCTGAAATCATCAGAAATTACAAAGAGGGGGACAAAACTCTGCGTCTGAAACTTGAAGATGAAACAGTAGGCCCTCGGCTTGTGTTTTTCTTTCCCTCCTTTGTAAAGTTCTCTATCGCAGGCCGGTCTTGTGACCTGTTACCTGAACAAAGGCCGAGAAAGCAATGTGAGGGTTTAACCAGCACTGAATTTTTAATACTGTAGTTCAGTGGTTCTCAACCTTTCTAATGCCGTGACCCCATAATACAGTTCCCCGTGTTGTGGTGACCCCCAACCACTTATACATCACTGGGTGCCAGGGACGTGGCCAAAGAAAAGGGGGGAAAAATGGCAGACAACCTTGTTTGGCGACCCCCGTGAAATGGTCGTTCGACCCCAAATGGGGTCCTGACCCACAGGTTGAGAACCACTGCTGTAGTTCTTCACATTGGCAGCGATTCCTGGAAGAGATGCGTACCCGTTTTAAAAGTGAATAACACTGAACCTATATATAGGGAAGTGGAGAGCTAAAACAGGTATTATTCATTGCCCATTTCCATAGTGTAGTCATTTTTCAGAAGTTTTTTTTTCTGATAATTTGTTTCATTTGATTGTAAAACTCAATGCTTGTGACACTGAATACTGTATGTTCTGTTTAACTCATGGGCTAAAGTAATTGTTCATTTATAAAACCCTCATTGTATCATGCAGGAAAAGACATTTGGTTTTTCTGAGAATTGTTGCCCAATTATACTCAATTGAATCACTATTAATATTATTTTATCATTATACTCAATGAGCATTATTATGAGTGGTCGTTGTGTTTTCAAATCACATCCTTTAAGACAATTAGTTTAAAACGTAATTCATTTTAACAGTTTGAAGATGATGCAAGCATCAATTAAGTATGGTATTCAGTGGCACCTGACATCTTTGGATATTGTGTGGGCAACTTTTGTGCTTTGAATAATTGGGCTTAAATATAACAGACACCTCTAAATGTCTATTCAGTCTCTCCAATGACTCACTGCCCTGAAACATATCAAACAGCAGAGATTGAAATAGGACGTGTCAAAACAAATATTAGAAATTCTTTATAAAAAAAATTCTAATAAATTATGAAAAAAAGCTTAGTTGCTACCAATAACAACAAAGGAATAACACCAATTCAGTGCAGTTTTCATGGAGGTGCTTCTACTTTTAAGATATAATGTGTGTTACCTAACTGGCCAATTTAGTGGCAACAGAAATTATATTCTTTATTACTGTTTCCTAACTTTGTTGTGTTCCAGATCATTTGTGATAACAAATGAGTTAGCAGATGCCACTTTTACTGGCTGAAAATTTTACCAAGGACATTGAGACTAATTTTTAAGCCTGCCGGGTGAACGTTGTCACTGTTTATACAAGCCTGCCAAGTGAACGTTGTCACCCTTATAAAAGAGGTGGCAAAAAGCAGTGTTTCTCAACTTCAGCAATTTTAAACTGCATGGACTTCAGCTCCCAGAATCCCCCAGCCAGAAGAGCTGGCTGCGGGATTCTGGGAGCTGAAGTTCATGCAGCTTGAAGTTGGTACGGTTGAGAAACTTTGGCATAAAGCTTTGATGTGGATTTGGGAGCGTTTCTGTCTCTGCCTCCCACTGATTTCAAAAGTGTACGAGGTAGTCCTTGACTTACGACCACAACTGAGCCTAAAATTATATGTTACTAAGTGAGACAGTTAAGTAAATTTTGCCCCATCGTACGACCTTTCTTGCCACAGTTGTTAACTGAATCACTGTTAGTAACACGGTTGTTAAGTGAATCTGGATTCCACATGGACTTTGCTTGTCAGAAGCTCACAAAAGGGGATCACGTGACCCCCGGACGCTACGACCGTCATAAATATGAGTTGGTTGCCGAGCATTTGAATTTTGATTGTGGGGTCATCGGAAACCTGCAATGGTTGTAAGTGTGAAAAACGGTCATAAGTCATTTTGTTTAGTGCCGTTATAACTTTGGTCCCTAAATCAGTGATTCTCAATCTTTCTAATGCCGTGACCCCATAATACAGTTCCCCATGTTGTGGTGACCCCCAAGTGGGTGTGGCCACCAATAAGAGGGAGTAGGACAGCTAGGAAAAAGGGAAAAAAATGGCGGACAGCATGGTTTGGTGACCCCCGTGAAATGGTCATTCGACCCCAAATGGGGTCCTGACCCACAGGTTGAGAACCACTGCCCTAAATGAACTTTTTTTTGCAGAAAAAGAAGTATTAACTTTAGATCATATCTGTGCATACCTTTATATACTTTAAAGAAGCTGATATTTTTCCCTCTAGCAGTGATAAGGAACATTTTTCTCAGCTGACAGTTAGGATTATTAATCCTTCTTTCCTTTCTCCTCTGATTGTTTCCAGAGAATGTTTGAAATTAAGCCATATAAAACAGGTTGCCGAAACTAGTAAATAAAGAGATGGGTTTCAAGTTGAGATTTGTTAAGCCTGTATCCATGGTCCATTGCATAAAGTTTACCCAAGCAAGAGGCAAGCCGCCAAGTTTATTTTTACTAAGTTCGCATAGGATATTTACTGTGTTAAGTGAAGAAATCCACTTTATAATGGATTGCCATGGACTCTAAGAGTGTGTCTTTGAGAGAGATCTGGACAGCGTGATCTGCTAATAAAAACACTCCCTTCTGGTCATTCAAACCCAGATCAGCCTTTTACAAGCTTGGCAACTTTAAGATCTATGGACTTCAACTCCCAGAATTCCCCAGCTTGCATGGGAAGCTGAAATCCATATTTCTTAAAGTTGCCAAGTTGGAAAAACATTGACCTAGAGCAGGGGTAGGCAACCTTGGCTCTTTTATGACTCGTGGACTTCAACTCCCAGAATTCCTGAGCTAGCCATGGCTCAGCTTGGAAACCTCTCCCTTTCCCCTCAGCATGGCTGGCTCAGGAATTCTGGAAGTCCATGAGTCATAAAAGGACCAAGTTTGAAGACCCCTACCCTAGGCCTAGAGTCTAGACCAGGGGTAGGCAACCTTGGCTCTTTTATTACTGGTGGACTTCAACTCCCAGAATTCCTGAGCCAGCCATGGCTCAGCTTGGAAACCTCTCCCTTTCCCCTCAGCATGGCTGGCTCAGGAATTCTGGAAGTCCATGAGTCATAAAAGGGCCAAGTTTGAAGACCCCTACCCTAGGCCTAGAGTCTAGACCAGGGGTAGGCAACCTTGGCTCTTTTATTACTGGTGGACTTCAACTCCCAGAATTCATGAGCCAGCCATGCTGAGGGGACAGGGAGAGATTTCCAAGCTGAGCCAGGCTGGCCCAGGAATTCTGGGAGTTGAAGTCCAGGAGTCATTAAAGAGCCCAGGTTGCCTATCCCTGACCTAGATGTTAACAATTCTGAATGGCAAGGACTGTTTTCCTACAGATGAATATAAAGCAAGCCACAAATGGATGCGCAAAATAAACAGAAACTTTGTGTGTCATGGATCAAGTGGCACCATTTAAAATCCCAGTGTTGTAAAACCTTGGCACATTTTGCGTTAAGCTATATTTATCAGGAATGCAGCACTTGAGTGATCTTTTCTCAGCCTCCCAGCATAAGAAACAGATGTGGATACCATTATGACTTCCTTGCTGGTCCTTTAACCTTGTTCTAAAAATCTAATTTCTCACTTTCTCAGGGTGATTCCATACTGGAATCACCATGGGTGGACGAGAATGTAGTTGGAAGGGATCTTTAAGGGTTAATTTCTGTGTTTTTGGATGTTTCTGTCCTTCAGACCATTAGTTCATTGGGATGCCACTGTTCCTCATTAAATGCGCTTATAATAATAAAGGTCACATGAATTTGAGCTGTCCCTTAATGCAGGCCAGATCCTGTCCCAAGAGAGGTGATTGTTATTCCTGCTGCAAGTACTAATTGTGCTAAAATGGGTCTACTTAATTCCCAGCTCCATATAAATTCCAGAGCCTTGCATAAAATAATGACAAACCTGACTCAACCTCAGATGCTGTAACATATGAGATGTAATCTTCCTCTGATAATTAAAATGCAATCAGGCTGTTCCACAAAAGCAGACTCTTTTTTAAATAACAGAACTCTATGATCATCACTTTACTACTACTATTTTAGCATAATCTGCATGAACCTATCAACCCACTGTTTCACTAATTTAAACATTGACCCAGTTCGGTGATACGCCTTTGATAACAGAATAACAGAGTTGGAAGGGACCTTGGAGGTCATCTAGTCCAACCCCCTGCTCAGGCAGGAAACCCTACACCATTTCAGACAAATGGCTGTCCAGTCTCTTCTTAAAAACTTCCAGTGTTGGAGCATTCACTGCTTCTGGAGGCAGGTTGTTCCACTGGTTAATTATTCTCGCTGTCAGGAAGCTTCTCTTTAGTTCTAGGTTGCTTCTCTCCTTGATTAGTTTCCAACCATTACTTCTTCTCCATATAGATCCTGGAACAGCTGTACTTGGCTGATGTGTCCCTTTCAGTGTCTGAAAGACAAACACTACTTACAGTACTTGTTGAGCTTTCAATCTGTTCTTCACTTGCATGTTGTTACCTGCTATCTGAAGGAGTCTGAAGGAGTGGGTGTACCTCAGATACTGGTTAGACAGCTTGTTCTTTGACCTTTGCCACTTGAAGGCACAAGTGCATGCCTTATGCATGCCTCCTTAAAGTCATTCAAGAAACCCTCTTTGCTGGTGACCATGACTGACGCACAAAGACAGCGATTTACAATTGGATGCTGAACGAATTGTCAGACACTGCTATGCTCTTTGACCTGACCATCAGCCTAGACAAGACAGAACCAGCCCGTGCCAAGCACCAAGTCTGTAGAACCCCAAAATTACCGTTGATGACACCCAACTGACAAGCGGTTTCAAATACTTAGGAAGCGGCACCTCAACTGATGGGTCTTTGGACAAAGGCATACTGACACCAGGATCAGCAAGACCAGCTGGACACGTGGCTATGGCTACGTACAGGAGTGCCTAATCAACACAACATCTGTATCTCTACAAAGGTGAACGTTTATAGAGCTCCGGGTTATCCCTTCTCTCCTATAGGGATGTGAGTTTCGAACTCTGTACTGAAGGCACATCAAACCACTCGAGAGATTTCACAGGCATGTTCTCTCTGCTGGACTGGAGGCTAAAACATATAAGGAACGGTTGCTGGAATTGGGTATGTCTAGTTTAACGAAGAGAAGGACAAGGGGGGACATGATAGCAGTATTCCAGTATCTCAGGGGCTGCCCCAAAGAAGAGGGAGTCAAGCTCTTCTCCAAGGCGCCTGAAGGCAGGACGAGAAGCAACGGATGGAAACTAATCAAGGAGAGAAGCAACCTAGAACTCAGGAGAAACTTCCTGACAGTTGGAACAATTAACCAGTGGAACAACCTGCCTCCAGAAGCAGTGAATGCTCCAACACTGGAAGTTTTTAAGAAGAGACTGGACAGCCATTTGTCCGAAATTGTATAGGGTTTCCTGCCTGAGCAGGGGGTTGGACTAGATCAGTGGTTCTCAACCCTTTTAATGCCGCGACCCCCAACCGGTCGTAAGTCGAGGGCTACTCAACCGGTCGTAAGTCGAGGACTACTCAACTGGTGCAGCACCATTTGCAGAATGGGAGTTTTGGCGGGCTCAGCAGGGCAGAGACAGCCTGGACAATTCCTATTGGCTTTTGAAAGCCAAAAGAATTAGACTCTATTCAAGAGAGTCTATTCTATTGGCTTTCAAAAGCCAATAGAATAAAAGGGAGTAGCACAGCTAAGGAAAAGGAGAAAAAAATGGCGCACTGCGTTGTTTGGCGACCCCCATGAAATGGTCGTTCGACCCCAAATGGGGTCCCGACTCACAGGTTGAGAACCACTGAACTAGATGTTCTCCAAGGTCCCTTCCAACATTATTATTATTATCCTCGGTATTTGTTGGCAAGACTGTGTCTCCAGTCTGGAGGTCTAGGATCATGCGGAGGTGACCAGCAGTAAGTCCCTGATTATCAGAGCTCAGACGAGATGGATGGGACACATGCATCATCAGATGAAGGTCTTATACCTGAAGTTTGAGAAGAGACCTCAAGGTTGACCATATAAGCGCTACAAAGATGCTACGGAAGAAACCCTGTGTTACTGTGAGACATCCAGCCAAGGGTGCTAGGAGCTGCAGCTGCTGACAGAACCTGCTGGCAAGCCCTTTACGAGGAATCCTTCACTGACTTTGAAGACAGGCACTGCCAAAAACGGAGGGCACGACACGAAGCAATGGGTGGAAGCCAGTCAAAGAAAGACCTTCCTTTCTGTGGAGAAGCTTCCCTACTGAGAACTTAGTGAATGGAATATGGCAGTGATGGCGAACCTTTGAGAGACCAAGTGCCCAAAAACCGCCCCCTGTCCCTGCTCCGCCTCCCGCCCTGCTTCTTCCACTCCCGCCCGCCCCCTGCCCCGCCCACCCACAGGCCTACACACTGCCTCCATGGCCCATCGCAGCAGATCGCCAAGGCAGCCCTGTGGCACCATGGCAGCCACGCCCTCTGCCCACACCCTACAGCATCATCTGCACGCTATGGGACATGAGGTCGGAGTCTTGTCCCTACTGCCCGGCTATGTCCTTGGCTGCGTTGCTCCATGTGGGCTGTGCCTGGGGGCGACTCTCCTCCAGGTGCCATAGGTTCGTCACCATTGGAATATGGCGCAGCAGTTAGAGTGTAGTACTGCAGGCCACTTTAGCTGACTGTGTTCAGCAGGTCAGCGGTTCAAATCTCACCGGCTCAAGGAGGACCCAGATTGTTGGGGACACTTCCAATTTTCCCATAATACAGTTCCCCATGTTTTGGTGACCCCCAACCACTTATACATCACTGGGTGCCAGGGGCGTGGCCAAACAAAAGGGGGAAAAATGGCGGACAGCCTTGTTTGGCGACCCCCGTGAAATGGTCGTTCGACCCCAAATGGGGTCCCGACCCACAGGTTGAGAACCACTGGCTTAGAGAGTGCTTGCACTTAAAGTGGTATATAAGTCTCATAAATAAATAAATAAATGGAATAGCCTTCCTCCCGGAATTGTCAGTGATCCACCACTGGAGGTTTTTTTTAAAAAAGATTGGTCAATCCATTTATCTAGGATTGAATAAGGACACCTGCCTTGGGTATGGGGTTGGATTAGAACAAAGTTCCCCAATGTTTCTAGCTTTGCAGAGCAACAGGGGGAGGGGATGGTTCTGTGCGAGTGACTGGCAGGCGTGCGTGCACATGTATGCGTGCAGCTCCATTTGTGCAAGCAACATGCATACGTGCCTGCTGCTCAGTTAAATGGAGCAGGTGTGAGCGTGCTCGCCTGTTGTTCACACAAGTGAGGATGTGTGTGCGTGGATGCATGCTTGCTGGCTATTTCTGCAAACCCCTCCCCGCCCACAGGTTGGGGACCTCTGTTCTAGATTGTAGAAGACCTTCAAGCTTCTTTCTAGCCCTATGATTCCATGATAATCAATGATAGAAAACTCTGAATGGCATCGCAGAGTAACTGTCAACATCCAGCTCGAGAATCTAAATAAAGCTCTAGGTTCATCCCGTCTCTGAAAATCTTATTGCTTATTGAATATGATTGTGTCAAAACAAAACTAACTCTGAGGTTCCAACCCCAATTCCTAGACTTAAACAATAAATTTCCTAGCCAAACCCCCAACGTCTTATGTAGTCCATATCAACAAGTTCACTTTTGTTATGGGAACTGTCTGCTTCAAATCCACATCTGTTCTGGTGTCCTTGAAAAGGCTTCAGGCTCTCACAGTCTTCAGCTGAATTGTAGAAGTTTTGTTTCTCCATCTAACCAATTTCACTGTATACATGTTATACTTTGATAATAAACGGTTTATTATTACTAACCCACTTGAAAGTAACACTTCCCCACCTTCATCTAAAGGCAAATTGAAACGCAGAGGCACATAGCTGCCAGAGTTTCATCCTTGACAATAACACCCACAGTTATTGTAATAATGGACTTCCAGTAGCCCCCCATTGTCTAAACTCTGCACTTCCAGACCGAGGGTGCAAAACCACCTCCGTGGCCATAGATGAGCTGCAGAACAGTGTGTCTTCGAACCCAAAGGACCATACAGAAGACAGTACCCATCAGCTCAAATTTTCTCTATTTTTTCCATTTCCTTGGATGAACATCAGAACCATTAAATTCCAACCCAGTTGGCAGGGGTGACCCCTAAACAGCCATTTGTAACAGCTGTCAGCCATTTCTCTTTTTTCGAGGACTCTTGTCTCCATCTTTGGAATAGCTGGTTTTTTTGCTGTGGTGGTGCAGTGGTTAGGATGCAGTATTGTAGGCTAATTCTGCAATACTGCCAGTAGTTCGATCCTGACCGGCTCAAGGTTGACTCAGCCTTTCCATCCTTCTGAGGTCGGTAAAATGAGGACCCAGATTGTTGGGGGCAATAGGCTGATTCTGTAAACCGCTTAGAGAGGGCTGTAAAGCACTGTGAAGCGGTATGTAAGTATAAATGTTATTGCTATTGCTGTGAGAGGGCTTGAAGATCCAGCATTATCAATAATGATTATAGACCAGGGCTTTTCAACCAGTGGTACGGGTACCACCTGTGGTACATTGGCACCTGGCAGGTGGTACGCGACCATCCTAGAAAAGTAGTAGCAGGGAATGAGCTGAACCAGTGGCAGCACTGCATAAGCCTGAGCGAGAGATGGCTGGAGCTGCAGGGCTATCAGGGCTCAGTGGAAGCACCAGGATCAGCGCCAGGCTCCAGCTGGAGCTCGGTGCTGATCCTGGCACTTCTGCTGAGCCCAGGAGAAGCGCCAATCAGCTGGAATGTTGCAGCATCTCCAGGGTCTTGCGCTTTAAATTCAGATGCTTGGTAGTGTCCCAGGGTCATGTGAAGTGACCAAAACCTGCTGCAACCACCCAGCAGACGGGGGGAATAAAAACCAAACCCTACCCCACCCCCGTTGCCAATCCTCAACAGAAATGCTCACAACAATGAAAACCTTGCACAGGAGGAAGAGCGCTGCCGGGTGGGCAGGAAGGTGTCTTGCTTGGCTGTGACTTGGGGGGGCATTTTTTTCAGTGTGCCATTGTAACTTTGAACAGTCACTAAGTGAACTGTTGTAAGTTGAGGACTACCTGTACTTTATCACTTTTTTCCTTTTGGGGGCGGGGTTTCAGGTTTTTGATATCTTGCTAGGCGACTGGTAGTACTTGGATATTGCCATATCCTAAAAGTGGTACAATGGGTGAAAGGGTTGAAAAGCCCTGTTATAGACAATGAGGATTCCTGGGAATCCAGGTCTTGCTCCACAGAAACTTAAAAGTTGGATGCAACACAGAGAGGAAGCAAGTTCCTGACTTTCATGCAAAGTCACAGCATGACTTAGTAAATGTCTTTCTGCAAAGCCCTTGTGCCCAATTGCATAACCTAGAGTGATGTTTGTTAGTATTGCATAAGGGTAAAGAAGGAAGCCAACAGAGAGTCTTGGAAGAGACTCGTATCCAGCCCTGGGTAAATTATGTAAATTAAGTCAGTTGTGAGAGACTTAAGAATGAGGAAAGAAATTCATCCCAAAGCAAACAAGCTGTCCAAATGAAAGAAAGTCCAATGGTGTAATGTCTTGCCTCAGCTATTCCCTCAAGAAAGCAGAGCTCTTGAATCAAGCAGCATTTCAAAAGGGCCTTTTATTGAGAGAACGTGATTGCAGAGACAACAGGCAGGATCTAAAGTTCCCGCACAAAACCATTAAGTTCAACCCCATTGTTCAAACCCCCTCCCAACTACCCAGTCCAGTAATGGCGAAACTTTTAGAGACCCAGGGCCCAAACTGCAACCCAAAACCCACTTATGTATCACCGGTGCGATGTGGGGCGTGGCCGCAGTGGTCATGGCAGACTGGGTGGCCGGAGGCAGGGCTGTGGGGGCCAGTCCTTTGCCATCTCCGCAGCACGGCACATGTGCCCACAGAGAGGGCTCTGACTGCCGCCTCTGGCACGCATGCCATAGGTTCGCCACCACTGACCCAGTCCATCGAGAGCCAATCCAGAGTTCTGAAGGTGTTGTGAGGACTCCGAGCTGAGAAAGCGATAACAAGTTGTTCTCAGACGCCATGAACCTTGGTTCTCTGAGACAAAGCAGATGGCCCCAGGTTCACCCCTCTTCCTTCCCAATTCCCAGGAAGATACATCAAAGCAAAAGAGGAACAAAACAAAATGGATGCATCATAGAAAAGCCCTGAGGTTCCCCGCTCCCACCAGGTCCCCATAAATCCTGACAGGGATTTATGGGGACCTGACAAACGGCTTCTGTTCCTCAGCCAGTGGAGAACATCTCCTCTCCTTCTTCCACGGCTCCAACAGGGCTTGCTAGGCCCTTGAAGAGGGACACTCTCTTGTTTGCTGGACTTAACTTGGCTGATCGTCCCAAAGGTGCTTTTTCAAGAGGCAACTGGACTTTCTTTGTTTTAGACTTTCTTTCTACAAAGCAAATCTAGTTGCCTCTTGAAAAAGCAACTCTGGGACAACCATGATCTGGACGATTGAGAATCTCCATACAGTAGTGGCCAAAATTGTGGAAATCTTTTGGGGAAAGTTCTCGAGCTGGATGTTGACAATCTTGCTGAGTGGGGAATTCTGGGAGGTGAAGTCCACATCTTCAAGTTGCCAAGGTTCAGAAACATGAGATAAAGGGTCTGTTCTGTAAGATGCCCTGGGGGGGGGGGGAGGGAACAGAAACCTCAGAGAACTGACATCAGTATTGTGGGAGAAGCCATCTTTGGAGGGTCACTTGATCAACCAAATATCTACAATAGTGGCCAAAATTGTGGAAACCTTTTGGGAAAAGTGTATTTTTGAGGTTTGATTTCTAACAACACCACTTTTTTTGGGGGGGGAGTAGTACCATAAAATTATATATCAATAGAAAGATATTTTAATCAAGAATGTAATGCAACATGGTTTGTTCAATGATCTGTACTGTATTCTATGAAAAGTTATAGCCAAATAACCAGAAAAAGGAAGCACAACTTGCTTAGGTTGATCTCAGGTAGCTTTCCCTCTTCTGATTGTAGCCAATGAGCACCAGTGTTTAGAAAGCCAATCAGGTGTCATCTTGTTTTAGCAATGAGCCAATCAGATCACAGTAGGATTCAATTATTGAAGTCATGCATTGAAGCTGAGAGGAAGACATTTGTCAGTGTGTTATGTGATCGCTAACAAGTTGGTTGGGGGTTTTTTTTGTGTTCTTTCATTTAGTGAGCTTGAAAAATGTAATAAAATTAAAGTAATGGTGCAAAAGAGTTGACTGGTTGCCCAGAAAGCGATGTAAAATAGTATTATTAAGTGAACAAGGCTACAGTTATAAAGAAATTAGAAGAAAAATTGGTGGAAACTTAACCAAAGGTGGCATTTCTACTGTACACTTTTCCCAAAAGGCTTCCACAATTTTGGCCACTATTGTATGACCTGGGTGACTGAGAATCTACATTGTCATTTATAGTGAGCTATGGTGTCAACCCCTGAACTTGAATGTCCAGCTCCTCCTACAGCAGTGGTTCTCAACCTTTTTAATGCCGCGACCCTCAACCGGTCGTAAGTCGAGGACTACTCAACCGGTCATAAGGCGAGGACTACTCAACTGGTGCAGCACCGTTTGCAGAATGGGACTTTTGGCGGGCTCAGCAGGGCAGAGACAGCCTGGACAATTCCTATTGGCTTTTGAAAGCCAATAGAATTAGACTCTATTCAAGAGAGTCTATTCTATTGGCTTTCAAAAGCCAATAGAACAGTGGTTCTCAGCCTTTCTAATGCCGCGACCCCATAATACAGTTCCCCATGTTGTGGTGACCCCCAACCACTTATACATCACCGGGTGCCAGGGGCGTGGCCAAAGAAAAGGGGGAAAAAATGGCGGACAGCCTTGTTTGGCGACCCCCATGAAATGGTCGTTCGACCCCAAATGGGGTCCCGACCCACAGGTTGAGAACCACTGCAATAGAATAAAAGGGAGGAGCACAGCTAAGGAAAAGGGGGGAAAATGGCGGACTGCGTTGTTTGGCGACCCCCGTGAAATGGTCGTTCGACCTCAAATGGGGTCCCGACCCACAGGTTGAGAACCACTGTCCTACAGTATCTGTCATCTCCATTTCTCATTCAAACCCTTGACTAATGTTGACCTCTTAAACCCCTGGAGGGTTTGACTCTGACCAGGGCTGACCAGGCCAAATGGATGTTCCAGGAGCAGTTGGCAATGGCACCGGAGGTGATTTGGGGGGGGGGGGGGAATTGTGTCTCCTTCTCATCCGGTGTGGGGATTGAGGCTGTTCAGTTCTGGTACTGCAATAGATTTTTCCACTGAATCAAAGGGACAATAGGTCATGACCGCTTCAACATTTGGGTGAGGCTTTCCCAGAAAATCCTAATTACTCATTCCCCTCCTGAAGTTCCCAAAATAGTTTTTACTTTTTGCTCGGTCAGAGGTGTTTAATACCTTTGCCTCAGTCAGCAAAATACTGTACAGGTAGTCCTCGACTTACGACCACAGTTCAGCCCAAAGTTTCTGTTGCTGACTGAGGCAGTTGTTAACACTTTACACGGATGTAAAGTGAATCTCGTTTCCCCCAGACCAGACCAGTCTTTTGTGACTCGTGGACTTCAACTCCCAGAATTCCTGAGCCAGCCATGCTGAGGGGAAAGGGAGAGGTTTCTAAGCTGAGCCAGGCTGGCTCAGGAATTCTGGGAGTTGAAGTCCACGAGTCATAAAAGAGCCAAGGTGGCCTGCCCCTGCCCATGGGGAAGCCAGTTTCACTTAACAACAAGGTGACTGACTTATCAGCTGCAATGTTTCACTTAACAGCTGTGGCGAGAAAGGTCATAAAATGGGGCAAAACTCACTTAGCAAACGTTTTGCTTAGCAATGGAAATTTCAGGCTCAGTTTGTGGTTGTAAGTCAAGGACTACCCATGAATCCTTTCAATCCAGAAGCACCCTTCGGTTAGATTTACAGGGGCTTCTGACACCGACACAGACCCCTTTAATTCAGTCTGCTTATAAAGGTGTGTGGCTGTATCCAAGTCTTTGCAGGGGCCAGGTTAACAACTACGGCAGTGGAGAGGTCATAAAATGGTGCAAAACACACAACCGTCTCGCTTAGCGACAGAAACGTTGGGCTCAGTGGTGGTCGTAAGTCGAGCACTACCTGTAGGGTACCCCTTTAGGTCTTGAGAAATGGATTGAACCCGGGCCTGGAAGGGCAGGGGGGTGGGGTGGGGTGGGGTGGAAGAGGAGATAGAGAAGAGCAAAATTTCTATTTGCACACCGAGTTCTTCCCCGCGCCTTGCTCAAGCCATGTCCCTATTTCTGACCTTGGCATGTTGCCTAGGGCAACATATAACAAAGGTCACACACACACACACAACTACACACACACACGGGCTGGTGGGCATCCAAGTTGTGCAAATAGACAGTGACACGCTGCTGCTGCCGGTAGAGAGGAATGTGAGCATGAGCAGGCTGGAGGGGTGTTGCCCTGTCTTGAGGGCAAGGAGTATAAAAGAGCTCGCCGGTTAGGGAAGGACGGAGCAGGAGAGGTGGAGAGCAATCTCATCTCCTCTGATCCACCAGCTTTGACTCCTCTACCAGCTAACCTCTCAACGCTATGGGGAAGAGCCAGATACTTGCAGGGGCCTGTCTTTTCGTCCTGGGCCTCTTCCTCCTTCCCGGGGGGACCTCGGCATCGACCCCAAAACCGTAAGTAGTCTCCCTGTTTCTTTCTTTGTTTCCCTCCCCCCAAAATGTTCATTCCGGTTTTTTTTCAGAAGGGAAAAGGGGGTTTGTCCGTTATTTCTTTATTTTCCCCCACCTTCCCTGCTGAAGCTCAAGGCAGCACGCATAGCCCTCCTTTTCCGTATTTAATAATATTTATTTATTTATTTTATGAGACTTGTATACCGCTTTAAGTGCAAGCACTCTCTAAGCGGTGTACACCAGTAAGCAATGGTTAATAACACTAAAAATATGAACCCTGGGGATATTCATGTCAAAGATAAAATGAACACCAAGGTAATAAAACTATAAAAAGTTTAATTTAAAAACGCCAAGCTTTCGCCGTCAACCTGCCGGCATCAGTTTTATTACCTTGGTGTTCATTTTATCTTTGACACCAGTAAGCAATGTATATATATATTTACATTGCCCCCAACAATCTGGGTCCTCATTTTACCTACTCCGGAAGGATGGAAGGCTGAGTCAACCTTGAGCCGGTGAGATTTGAAGCGCTGACCTGCTGAACACAGTCAGCTAAAGTGGCCTGCTATACTGCACTCTAACTGCTGCGCCACCTCGGCTCATTAATAATAATAATAATAATAATAATAATAATAATAATAATAATAATAATAATAAAGTTGGACGGGACCTTGGAGGTCATCTAGTCCAACCCCCTGCTCAGGCAGGAAACCCTACGCCATTTTGGACAAATGGCTGTCCAGTCTCTTCTTAAAAACTTCCAGTGTTGGAGCATTCACCTCTTCTGGAGGCAGGTTGTTCCACTGGTTAATTGTTGTAACCGTCAGGAAGTTTCTCCTTAGTTCTAGGTCAGGGGTGTCAAACTCAAGTTCATTGAGAGCCGCATCAACATTGCGGTCGCCCTCAGGGGGCCGGGTGGGTGCGGCCAGGGTGGGTGCGGCCTACTAGGTGGGTGTGGATGGAGTGGGTGTGGCATACTGGGTTGGCATGGCCACTCTACATAGTTCGCATCAAGGGGGCCTGTGGGGGCCTGGGCAGGAGTGGGACAGATCTGAGGGTCTCTGGCAGAGGGGGGTGGGACCGGGGCAAGCGCCAAGGCATGGTCCATTTCTTCATTCCTCACAAAGGGTGACACCTCCCCAGCATGCACCCAGAGGGCGGGGCCGACACAGCAGGAGCTGGTTCCTCGCTGTTTCCAGACGGCTTTGTGGAGCTAAGACTGAATGCGTTTCAGTATAGATGGCCACCACAAAATTGTACATTGGCTCCCGGCTGGCCTGGGCCAGAGCCAAGGCAGTGGGGGCCGTTCCCTCACTGTTTCCAGGATGGCTTCATGGGCCACATGAAACCATTTTGCGGGCCACATCCGGCCCCCGGGCCTTGTGTTTAACAGGTCTGTTCTAGGTTGCGTCTCTCCTTGATTAGTTTCCATCCATTACTTCTTCTCCTGCCTTCAGACACTTTGGAGAATTTTGTCCTCACCACAAGCCCTGTAAGGGAGGCTGGGTTAAGAAAGAGCAACTGGCTGGCTACCCAACGTCCTTTGGGGACTGGCCGAGGGTGGTTTTGAACCCGGGTCTCTTTGTCCTTGGCAGAATGTTATCCCATCCTGACTTTTTGTTTGCGCAAAACTGACTAATACAGACAGTCCTCGACTTACGACCACAATTGAGCCCCCAATTTTTTGTTGCTAAGCTAAGAGTTTTGCAGAACTGACTAATACAAGGCAGTCCTCAATTTACGGCCGCAATTGAGCCGAACATTTACGTCGCTAAGCGAGTTTTGCAAAACTGACTTAATATGGGCAGCCCTCGACTTATGACAACAATTGGTCCAAAGTCTGGGATGTGTCAGGCCAGGACTTGGTTGGAAAGGAATCTGCAGTCCTGGGGAGGAGGCTGAACTAAGCTTTTAACTCTTTCATGAAAGGAAACAAGCTGCTTGCTGACTGGGGAATGCTGGGAGTTGAAGTCCACGCATCTTAATATGGCCGAACTTCAGAAACAACGCTTCAAGTCTTTGCCTTGTTTTCAATTCAGGAACAAATTTTGTATCCCTCCCCACAAAGAATAGGTACAAGTAGTGCTCCATTTACAACCAAAATGGGGCCTACCCATTACAGTCCTAACTTGTGGCAGTCATATGACCGATCCAATGTTATGACCTTTTTGGGAGCGGCCACAGTCATTAAACAGAAGTAAATGTTGGTTTTGGGCAAAATGATTGTAAAAACATGGACGTGGGACTGCAAATTAAGGTGACCAACTTTTTTACGATGAAAAGGAGGACACAAATAAATCGAAGAAAAAAATATTATAAAAGCTGGCCCGGCCCATGGAAAGTCAACCGCCCGCTGCGCCCCCGCCCACAGCCGCCCCACCAGCACCGCTGCCCCATGTAGAGCGGGCCCCGCGGTTCCCAAAGCACCAGCCGCGCCGGCTCCAGGGGGCAGCCTGCCGTTAACACGCCCCGCCTGCAGCCGCCCCGCCAGCACCACCGCCCACCCTGTGCAGCCCTGTGTAGAGAGGGCCCTGTGGCTCCCACAGCACGGGGGGGGGGCAGCCGGCTGCTGCCGCTCCTCACACCCCCGCCCGCAGCATCTCTGCCGCCCCTGCCTCTTGTGCCCGCAACCATTATTGCCCTAGCAAAGCCAAAGATCAAGAGAAAGTTACCACTCCAGTCTCCTCCAGGTATCTTTGGGACTAACTAGGAGATGGCGTAGTTGGGTAGCAGGGAGGGGTGCAAAGTTCCTGCCAATTCACCTTTGCTGCAGGCAACTTGCATGTGCAAAGTTTGTCGGCCGGGTGTTTTGGTGCGCTCAGCAGCAATTCCTATTGGCTTTCAAAAGGCAATAGGGGGAGTAGCACAGCTCATGCAAAAGTTGGAAAAAAACCATCAAAAAAAGGTGCCGGAACACCGTTCTGAGCGTTCTGTGAGAAAAAAAAAGCCCTGCAGATTAGTCTTCAAATATCAAAAAGGAGGACATGTAGGAGGACAATTTTCAAGGGAGGACAGAACTCACAAAAGGAGGACTGTCCTCCCTAAAGGAGGACGGTTGGTCACCTTACTTTCGAGAAACAGGAATTACAAAGAAAGAGTTGTGAAAGAGTTGAACTAAAAGTAACCTGGGAATTTCTCACCCATTTTCCTGGCTTAAATTAAAGAGTTTTCTTGTCACGCTGTGTATGCGTAAGCTAAATACTCAGTGCAAAAATATAACACACCCAATACTCCTTTCTTCATCCTTCCTGCTGTCATCATCAGTGGGCTACGACTCACAAAATCTTCTGCAGTCACAAATCAGTTACAGCTAGTCCTCGACTTACGACAAGTTGCTTAGCAATAGACCCAAAGCCCAGATTAGAAGTTCTGACAGTAGCCTCCCCCCTGCAGTCACATGACCACACTCTGGGCATGGTCATGTGACTGCAGGGGGGAGGCTACTGTCAGAACTTCAAATCTGGGCCTTGGGTCTGTTGCTAAGCAACTTGTCGTAAGTCGAGGACTAGCTGTAATTGATTTGTTACTGCAGAAGATTTTGTGAGTCATAGCCCACTGATGATGACAGTAGGAAGGATGAAGAAAGGAGTATTGGGTGTGTTATATTTTTGCACTGAGTACGCATACACAGCGTGACAAAAAAAACCTCTTTAATTTAAGCCAGGAAAATGGGTGTTTCTCGAAAGGGTGCATGCCTTGAGTCAGCACCAGAAAGTCTAGAAGAGCTAAAAGGTTTCCTCCCAACTGGTTTTGCGAGTTTCACTCGCTATTTCAAGCAAGGGGGGGGGGGCTGGAAAACAAATCTCTGAAAAAAAGAAAAAAAAAATGAGGTTTGCACAGGCATGGATACATTAGGCATTTTCAACGCTGGTCTGCATTAACAGAGGGATAGAATCAAGATCACGTGAAGTATTAATACCACTTTACAGTGCCTTGGTAAGGCCACACTTGGAATACTGCATCCAGTTTTGGTCACCACGATGTAAAAAAGATGTTGAGACTCTAGAAAGAGTACAGAGAAGAGCAACAAAGATGATTAGGGGACTGGAGGCTAAAACATATGAGGAAAGGCTGCTGGAATTGGGTATGTCTAGTTTAACGAGGCCTTTGAGCTGTGGTGCTGGAGAAGACTCCTGCGAGTCCCTTGGACTGCAAGGCGTTCAAACCGGTCAGTCCTAGAAGAGATCAACCCCGACTGCTCTTTAGAAGGCCAGATCCTGAAGTTGAAACTCAAGTACTTTGGCCACCTAATGAGAAGGAAGGATTCACTGGAGAAGAGCCTAATGCTGGGAAAGATTGAGGGCAATAGAAGAAGGGGACGACCGAGAATGAGATGGCTGGATGGAGTCACTGAAGCAGTAGGTGTGAATTTAAATGGACTCCAGAAGATGGTAGAGGACAGGAAGACCTGGAGGAATGCTGTCCATGGGGTCGCGACGGGTCGGACACGACTTCGCAATTAACAATAATAACAAGTTTAACGAAGAGAAGGATGAGGGGGGACATGATAGCAGTGTTCCAATATCTCAGGGGCTGCCCCAAAGAAGAGGGAGTCAAGCTATTCTCCAAAGCGCCTGAAGGCAGGACAAGAAGCAATGGATGGAAACTAATCAAGGAGAGAAGCAACCTAGAACTAAGGAGAAACTTCCTGACAGTTGGAACAATTAACCAGTGGAACAACCTGCCTCCAGAAGCGGTGAATGCTCCAACACTGGAAGTTTTTAAGAAGAGACTGGACAGCCATCTGTCCAAAATGGTGTAGGGTTTCCTGCCTGAGCAGGGGGTTGGACTCGATGACCTCCAAGGTCCCTTCCAACTTTATTATTATTATTATTGTTGTTGTTATTATTATTATTATTATTAAACACCTGAAGGGCTGTGACTTAGAGAACGAAGCCAATCAGCTTTCTCTGTGCTAATACGGGTAGTCCTCAACTTACAATAGTTTACGACAGCACTGGAAAAAGTGACTTGTGACCATTTTTCAAACTTACGACTGTTGTAGCCTCCCTATGGCCACCTGATCAAAATTCGGATGCTTGGCCACCGACTCATATTTGTGACCTTTGTAGTGTCCCGGGGTCGTGTGATCACGTTTTGTGACCTTTGGGTGAGCAAAGTCAATGGGGAAGCCAGATTCACGTGACAGTTGTGTTCCTAACTTAACAACTGCAGTGATTCACTTAACAACTGTGGTAAGAAAGGTCGTAAAATGGGGCCAAACTCACTTAACCAATGTCTCACTTAGCAACAGAAATGTTGGTCTCAATTGTGCTTGTAAGTCGAGGATGACCTGTAGCTAGGACTCACACCAGCCCAGGGGATTTCGACTCCAAAAGACTTCACAACTATAGGACCACAACATGCCAGCTCAGTGGTCCTCAACCTGTGGGTCGGGACCCCATTTGGGGTCGAATGACCATTTCAGGGGGGTCGCCAAACAACGCAGTCTACCATTTTTTCCCCCTTTTCCTTAGCTGTGCTGCTCCCTTTTATTCTATTGGCTTTTGAAAGCCAATAGAATAGACTTTCTTGAATAAAGTCTAATTCTATTGGCTTTCAAAAGCCAATAGGAATTGTCCAGGCTGTCTCTGCCCTGCTGAGCCCGCCAAAAGTCCCATTCTGCAAACTGTGCTGCACCAGTTGAGTAGTCACCGAGTTGAGTAGTCCTCGACTTACGACCGGTTGGGGGTCGCGGCATTAAAAAGGTTGAGAACCACTGTGCTAGCTGGACCCTGTTGGATACACTGAACTAGATCACCACAGGATAACCTTTATTGTCATTTTTTTTACTGTGGGCCCAACGGCACACATCAAAAATGAAATTTAGTTGCCCGCTCTCAGTGAACACATACATGACGCACACCTAAACATACTATGTACAACATATGTATAGATCGGCTCCCCTACATATACATAACAAACAAAATTAAATATGTCCATCTTGAATATATAACAGATATATTCGGATTATTTTAGTGACTTTTCTACACCAGCAGGGAAAGTTATACAGGTAGTCCTTGATTTACAACCCACAACTGAGCCCCAAGCTTCCCTTGCTAAGCGAGACAGTTGTTAAATGAGTTTCGACCCATTTTACCACTTTTCTTGCCACGGCTGGTAAGTGAATCACTGCAGTTGTTAAGTTAGTAACACAACTGTCACGTGAATCTGGCTTCCCCATTGACTTTGCTCGTCAGAAGGTCGCAAAAGGCTATCACATGACCCTTGGGAGACCGTCGTAAATGTGAGTCCGTGGCCAGCGTCCAGCTACAGGGATTGCCGCAACGGTCATAGGTGTGAAAACTGGTCATAAGTCCCTTTTTTTCAGTGCTGTTGTAACTTTGCACAGTCACTAAGCAAATGATTGTAAGTCGAGGACTACATGTGTCAACTTTCAAGTCTCTGGCAATAGGATGTGATGAAAAGTGAGATGGGCCAAATTTCCCCTTTTAGTAAGGATAAACTCTTTAGCAGCAAATACACATTTATTTATTTATTATTTCTAAAATTTATATGCCGCCCAATCCCAGGGACTCAGGGCAGCGTACAAAATTTAAAATAATAATATGACAATAAAACAATAAAATAAATACATTCATACAGCGTGTCCGATCATATCCCGCCCCCCCCCGGGGACATCAGCCCCAGGCCTGCCAGAACAGGAGAGTTTTAATGGCTTTCTTAAAGGCCGGCAGGGTGGGAGTAGTTCGAATCTCGGGGGGAAGTTGATTCCACCAGTCGGAGCCACCACAGAAAAGGCCCTTCCCCGAGGGCCTGCCAGCCGACATTGTCTGGCTGACGGGACCTGAAGGAGGCCCAATCTGTGGGACCTCACCGGTCTCTGGGAACTGTGCAGGATTGTCTGGGACGCTAACCGTCCCCTTCACGACCTGTTTTCCTTGTTCCCTTCTGGGAGGAGGGGGCTCCGTGGTATCCGAAGCAGAACATCCAGATCCAGTCCAATTTTGTTCCATACAGCATCGATCTTGTGAATTCTCAAGCTTCCTTTTTCCACTCTTGTGTTCAAAATGGACAGTGATTAACATATATGTATCTATGTCTTAAGTGGTTTTTTTTTCGATACACCCGGTTGGCCCAAATATGGGAAGAAGAAATCTTTTGCCTGCATCAGCCCCAATCTAGGGCTATCCCCAGGCAGCAGTTGCTACTGCAGCAATCGTTTTTATGTTAAATTTGGATTGCTAACACAGAGCGAATTAGCTCGAAATAGCTATACCAGTCTCCCTTTAGCTCTTTGTTAGCAATCCAGATTTACATACGTGTGTGTGTGTGTGTGTGTGTGTGTGTATATAATATATATATATGTAGGTCTTTGATTGTTCGGGTTTTCTCCCACGTAAAAATTGGAAGTGTCTTGGCGACGTTTCGACGAAACGTCGCCAAGACACTTCCATTTTACGTGGGAGAAAACCCGAACAACCAAAGACCTACATACAAATACCCGCGAAAACCTCAGAAAACAATATATATATATATATATATATATATATATATATATATATATATATATATATATATTACCTTGAATGAACACCCTGTCAGCCCAGATATGGGAGAAAGAATCTTCTTTCTTTTCTTTTCTTTTGCCTGTATCAGCTCAATCTAGAGCCATCCACAAGCAGCAGTCACTAACTGCGACATCATTTTACATTTTTGTTAGCAAAAACTATATATATATATATATATATAATATATATATATATATATATATATATATATATTCGTCATCCTCAGGCTGGTGTTTTCAGCTTTGTGCTTCGAGCAGCAATGTGTGATTGTAGCTGTTTCCTCCTTTTAACTGCCAGTTAACTGATTGGATGAGAGCTTGTCTGTATATATGTAAGTCTTTGGCTAGCAGCTCGAAGCACAAAGCTGAAAACACCAGCCTGAGGATGACGAATGGGACTTCGTTGAAACGTCGCCAAGACACTTCCAATTTTACGCGGGAGAAAACCCGAACAACCAAAGACCTACATACAAACACCCGCGAAAACCTCAGAAAACATATATATATATATGTGAACAAAAGTGCTCGAGAGAACGACAGAAGAAATCTTTACTCTGATTCCCCCTCCCACCTATCAGCTGTTCAGCAGGGAATGCTAGCACAGTCTAGGAACCACGTGCAGACGTCTATGGAACCCGTTTGAATCACCTTGTTAGAAACGGTCTCTCAGCCCTGAAGATGTTGGGGAGTTTTCCCAACGAAAGCTTGGCAACCTTTTAATATAGTAAAATACTTTAATTAAAGTATTTTAACTTTAAACTCTCCTGGTGAACGCGCTTTATTCATTTCATTTATAATTATGCCCGGGAGTCGCATTTTCACCATCATTATTGAATATATATATATATATATATATATATATATATATATATATATATATATATATGTATGTTTTCTGAGGTTTTCGCGGGTGTTTGTATGTAGGTCTTGCTGCTCGAAGCACGAAGCTGAAAACACCAGCCTGAAGATGACGAATGGGACTTCGTCGAAATGTCGCCAAGACACTTCCAATTTTACGCGGGAGAAAACCCGACCAACCAAAGACCTACATATATATATATATATATATATACACACACACACACACACACATACATATCTATATATCTATATATCTTTATCTATATCGATATAGATATATAGATATAGATCTATCTATCTATCTATCTTTGCAACCACAATTGGAATGCGCCACTCATATGGTAGGGTGGCTGTCTTCATTCTCTGGTCCTCTGACTGTTTCTGTTTTCCCCTTCCCAGGGAATACCTGGTTTTGGTGCCTGTTGTTGTCCCCACGGAAACCTCCAGGAAGATCTGCGTCCAGCTGAACCACCTGAATGAGTCGGTGACGCTGAGCATCACCCTGGAATACGGGTTGCAGAACAGGAGCCTCCTAAGGGAAGAAGTCTCCAAGAAAGATTTATTCCAGTGCACCGAGTTCCAGGTGAGACCCTTTTGGGAGCTCTTGTGTTTGTGACTCTGAGCAAGGAGATTGACAGAATGTCCATGTATGAAGTACAGTAGGAAAAAGAATCACCAGATTTAAAAAAATAGTTTAGATATACTTTTTGGTACAGTGGAAGATGATTTTTTTTCCATCATGATTTTACATGACACTACTACAGTATGACTGTGCTACTGTGTTAATAGCAACATCAACAATACGTAGAGCCATCAAACCAGCAATAGGAAATTTAATGTTTATTTGGAACTTTGGCAACTGTATTCACCGAGTTGTATGAATAGATCTCTTCTCTTCTCTCCCCTCCCTCTTTTTCCCTCTCTTCTCCTTCCCTCCCCTCCTCCCCTCCTCTCCTCTCCCCTCCTCTCTCCTCCCCTCTTCTCTCTCCTCTCCTCTCCTCCTCTCTCCTCCTCTCCTCTCCTCTCTCCTCTCCTCTCCTCTCCTCTCCTCTCCTCTCACCTCCCCTCTCCTCTCCCCTTCCCTCTCCTCCTTTTTTCCCTTTCTTCCCCTCCCCTCCTCCCCTCCTCTCCCCTCCTTTCCTCTCCTCTCCTCTCCTCTCCCCTTCTCTCTCCTCTCCCCTCCCCTTCCCTCCTCCCCTCTCCTCTCCCCTCCCCTCCCCTCTCCCCTTCCCTCTCCTCCTTTTTCCCTCTCTTCCCCTCCCCTCCCTCCTCTCCCCTCCTCCCCTCTCTCCTCTCCCCTTCCCTCTCCTCTCCCCTCCTCTCCCCTCCTCCCCTCTCTCCTCTCCCCTTCCCTCTCCTCTCCCCTCCTCTCCCCTCCTCCCCTCTCTCCTCTCCTCTCACCTCCCCTCTCCTCTCCCCTTCACTCTCCTCCCCTTTTCCCTCTCTTCCCCTCACCTCCTCCCCTCCTCTCCTCTCCTCTCCTCTCCTCTCCCCTTCCCCCTCCTCTCCTCTCCTCTTTTCTCCTCTCCTCTCCTCTCCCCTGCCCTCCTCTTCTCTTCTCTCCTCTCCTCTCCTCTCCCCATTCTTTGGCTGCCTTGGCCAATTAACAGACACAGTACTCATCTCTAGAAAAACTAAAGTCCCTCCTTCCTCCTCTCTCCAGATCCCCAAATGGGAAAGGTCCTTCCACTCCCACGTAGCGCTTTTCACAGTAGAGGTAACAGGAGCAACCCTGAGGTACCTAAATCGGAAGAGAGTATATATTGAAAATCAGGAGAGCCTCACCTTTGTTCAGACCGATAAACCCATCTACAAGCCAAATCAGAAAGGTAAGAGCATGGCTCTTGAAAGGGAATAACTCTCTGCCAATTGTGTCATGATCTCAGTTCAAGATTTTGTACTTCTTGGGTATCTAACAATGGTCCTGCTTTTAGCTGGGGTGGGGGGATGTAAACCCATAAGCCCCACACAGCCCCCCTGGTCCCATGTTCCTGGCCGTGACGTCCCTTTTGTGGTGCACATTGAGGCAGCCTTAATGAGCCAAAAAGTACATTTATATATTAAATGACTTAGCCCAGTGGTTCTCAACCTGTGGGTCGGGACCCCATTTGGGGTCGAACGACCATTTCACGGGGGTCGCCAAACAACGCAGTCCGCCATTTTTTCCCCCTTTTCCTTAGCTGTGCTACTCCCTTTTATTCTATTGGCTTTTGAAAGCCAATAGAATAGACTCTCTTGAATAGAGTCTAATTCTATTGGCTTTCAAAAGCCAATAGGAATTGTCCAGGCTGTCTCTGCCCTGCTGAGCCTGCCAAAAGTCCCATTCTGCAAATGGTGCTGCACCAGTTGAGTAGTCCTCGACTTACAACCGGTTGTGTAGTCCTCGACGTACGACCGGTTGGGGGTCGCGGCATTAAAAAGGTTGAGAACCACTGACTTAGCCCTTTATAACTGAGTCACAACTGAAAGAGCCAATAAGCCCAAGCAAGTAAATAAGTGGATGGATGGATGGATGGATGGATGGATGGATAGAGATATTAGTAATAGTAGTAAAGTTGGAAGGGACCTTGGAGGTCATCTAGTCCAACCCCCTGGTCGGGCAGGAAACCCTACACCATTTCGGACAAATGGCTGTCCAGTCTCTTCTTAAAAACTTCCAGTGTTGGAGCATTTACTGCTTCTGGAGGCAAGCTGTTCCACTGATTAATTGTTCTCACTGTCAGGAAGTTTCTCCTTAGTTCTAGGTTGCTTCTCTCCTTGATTAGTTTCCACCCGTTGCTTCTTGTCCTGCCTTCAGGTGCTTTGGAAAATAGCTTAATTCCCTCTTCTTTATGGCAGCCCCTGAGATATTGGAATACTGCTATCATGTCCCCCCTTGTCCTTCTCTTCGTTAAACTAGACATACCCAATTCTAGCAACCGTTCCTTATATGTTTTAGCCTCCAGTCCCCTAATCATCTTTGTTGCTCTTCTCTGTACTCTTTCTAGAGTCTCAACATCTTTTTTACATCGTGGTGACCAAAACTGGATGCAGTATTCCAAGTGTGGCCTTACCAAGGCATTGAAGAGTGGTATTAATACTTCACGTGATCTTGATTCTATCCCTCTGTTAATGCAGCCTAGCACTGTGTTGGCCTTTTTGGCAGCTGCAGCACACTGCTGGCTCATATTTAAGTGATTGTCTACTAGGACTCCGAGGTCCCTCTCACAGTTACTACTATTGAGCATGGTGCCACCTATGCTGTACTTGTGCATTTGGTTTTTCTTGCCTAAATGTAGAACCTTGCTTTTTTCACCATTGAATTTCATTTTGTTAGTTAGTGCCCAGTGTTCAAGTCTGTCCAGATCCTTCTGTATCTGAAGCCTGTCTTCTGGAGTGTTGGCTATTCCTGCCAGCTTGGTGTCATCTGCAAATTTGATGAGTTCCCCATCTATCCCTTCATCCAATCGTTGATGAAGATGTTGAAGAGTACTGGGCCCAGAACAGAGCCCTGGGGCACCCCACTACACACTTCCCTCCATATAGATGCAGTTCCATTGAGGACCACTCGCTGAGTACGGCCGGTCAGCCAGCTACGGATCCATCTGGTGGTGGTTCTGTCTACCCCACATTTTTCTATCTTGTCAAGTAGTAGGTTGTGATCTACTTTATCAAATGCCTTACTGATAGATAGATAGATAGATAGATAGATAGATAGATAGATAGATAGATAGATAGATATAGACAGACAGACAGACAGACAGACAGACAGACAGATAGATAGATAAATGTATTAACTCAACCCTAAAGAGGTTAGGGGGGATCATCACTGGCTGGGGATTTCTGGGAGGTGGAGCCCCCAAATCTGAAAGCTGCCTGAAAGATTAACAGTTGATTTTTTTTTTTATTGTGGATCTTTATTGCCAAATAATATTAAGCAGGATTCATGGTTGAAAAAAAAAGAGTTCATGTGGCAGCGATGCAAAACATTTCAGGTCTCTTTTTCCTGGTTATTTTTTCCCTGAATCTGGAAATAAAAATAATATTATAATAATTTATGGAAGTATGCTGCCTGATGCTAAATGGCTCTGGGCAGCTCACAACTATTTTATTTTATTTAGGGCTTACACAAGGAGGTCTTTCCACCTCAGAGAAGAGAGTAATTGTGCCGCTGATTTTGAACAATTCTCGCTGGCGTGGTGCAAAATAGTGGATTGGGGAAGACATCGGTCTTACCGTATAGAGGAAGAGTGGCATTAAAATATAACATGATTCAATATAATACTTTTTATATCTATGGATATTCTCAATCATCTAAGCCAGGGGTAGGCAACCTGGGCTCTTTTATGACTCGTGGACTTCAACTCCCAAAATTCCTGAGCCAGCCATGCTGAGGGGAAAGGGAGAAGTTTGCAAGCTGAGCCAAGCTGGCTCAGGAATTCTGGGAGTTGAAGTCCACGAGTCATAAAAGAGCCAAGGTTGCCTACCCCTGATTTAGGTCATGGTTGTCACAAAAATGTTTTTTCCAAAAAGCAACTGGATTTTCTTGGGTTTTTTTTTCTTTTAAAGACTTTTTGCTTCTCATCCAAGATGCTTCTTCAATGCTGAAGAATTTTTATCCCTATTAAAATGGTTTTCTTCTTGCTTTCTCAGTTCTGTTTCGTGTTGTCTCTCTGACCAAGGAATTCATTCCCGTCAACGAGAAGGTAGGTTCCGCTTTGCAGCAATTTTTTTTTTGAGATAGTTGTTCAGTTCATGAGAATATTTGGGGATTATGTGAATGGAGACACTTCGCTTGAAAGTTTGTTAATCGGTAACCTCTGTGTTAAAGTTCTGTTTATCCAGTGGGGCCTCGGAAACAGAATCCAAGGAAGGGTATTCTCCAATGAAACTGGGTCTGTGCCATCATCCAGGCCAGGGTAGGCAACCTTGGCTCTTTTATGACTCGTGGACTTCAACTCCCAGAATTCCTGAGCCAGCATGGCTCAGTTTGGAAACCTCTCCCTTTCCCCTCAGCATGGCTGGCTCAGGAATTCTGGGAGTTGAAGTCCATGAGTCATAAAAGGGCCAAGGTTGCCTACCCCTGATCTAGGGCAAGGTGTAGTAGATATGGTCTATCTCAGCCTCCCCTACTTTGATTCCTTCCAGATGTGTAGGGACTTCCAAACTCTAGTCTATTCTAGGATTATAATCCTGGAATTTCGAAAATTTGACAAGTAACAGATTTGAGGGCACTTCCACTTAGGTCAGGGGGTAAGGAACTAGGGCCCTTTTGTGAACTGTGGACTTCAACTCCCAGAATTCCTGGCTGGCTCAGGAATTCTGGGAGTTGAAGTCCACAAGTCATTAAAGGGGCAGTAGTACCTCACCTTTGACTTAGGTAGACCTTCAGCGCTTCTCTCCCATGGGTCAACAAGACGGGAATTAAACCAATTTAAAAAGTCCCTTTCCAGATTTCAACCCCTATTTTCCGAGGTGGGTGGGACTTCTGTCCAGATCACGATCCATGTGGCCACTTGTGGGTTGTCTTCCTTTTCGGGATAGGATATACAGTTAGTCCTCCTAACAACAGTCACTGAAACCAGCAAGTCTGTTGCTAAGTATTACAGTTGTAAAGTGGGACATTATGTGGCCGTGCTGACTTAAAGCAGCAATTTAGACAGCCCCAGTTGCCATCGTTAAGCAGATCGCAGTTGCAGTCATTAGGCTCAATGTCCCACGATCACCATTTGCAACCTGCAGTTGGCTTCCCAGCTTGTCAGAAGCTGGCTGTGAAGGTCGCAAAAGGCAGTCATGTGACCGTGGGACGCTACAACTCGTAACTGCGAGTCAGGTGACAAGAGCCTGAATGGCGATCATGTAACTACAGGGACGCCGCAAGAGTTGCAGTTATGGGGTGCAGTCGTAAGTTTCCTTTTTCAGTGCGGTTGTAACTTCAAACCGTCACTGAATGAGTAGCTGTTGAACAAGGGCTAGCTGCATATACTTTGGGGAAAGGTTAACGCTGTTTAAAAGCAAAAGCATCCTAATGCACATATACGTAGGCCGAGACATTCCTAGAAGTCAAGAGGGCGGTTGCGACTGGGTGATTGAAGCTGAACTCCTTTTCACGTGCGCCAATGGTGCAAGTGAAAAGGGCGGTGCCTCCATTGCACAATCATGACCACACAACTTGGACTTTCCTGATCCCCGCCCACCCTGTTTCCTGCAGGTTCTAAAGGAGACCTCCTATCACGGATGGTCCTCGTGGAGCATGTCTAGATAACCAATATTTCTTCAGAGATTTCCAAATCTGTGGGTGATGAAATTGTGTCACTGGATGAACTCACCTGTGGTTGCGGGGGGGGGGGGAGAAAGGATCCACCCATTGTCCCTTATGGACCTTGAATGTCTGTCCCCAAGACCTGCTTAGTGGTCCTACTGTAGCCATGGACACATCCTCCTTGACGGCATGAGACCATGTCACAGAGAAGTAAAGGAAGGGCCAATATATGTCTTGAAGTAATCTAGCTCAGTGTTTCCATAGCTTGTGGACTTCAATTCCCAGAATGCTTAGCAGTGGCCATGCTGGCTGGAGAATTCTGGGAGCTGAAGTTCACTCATCTTAAACTTCACTGATGTATGAATCAGTGTAGTGATTCCCTTAAGTGTGGCCAGGTTTAAAAATTCCACTCTAATTCATTCCTGTTTCTGATTTTGTTTTAAATGTGTTTTATTCCACAGTTCCCCTTGATCTACATTGAGGTAAGTAACTAAGTCTTCTTCCCATGTAATTGTTAACAGATTAACCAATCACAGGACCCTCCAATCAGGTCACTTTTCCAAAGACTTGGACTTTAATTCCCTTATCACTCCAGCGGGGTCATCAAGGTCAAGATGACACCCACCCCTGTGCAACTGAAGCCCCGCCCCCTCTTCCTATGTTTTATTTGCATAAATCAATAAACTACCTTACTGCGTCGTAACAGGTGAAATGAAATTAGGATCGCCCTCTCTATACACCACCATAAAGTTCTAGTAGCATATAGTATATAGAAATCATTCATTCATTGGCATCCTTCAGTCTCGAGAGACTATAGTATTGTGCTCTGGGAAGAGGTCCTAAGGCAGCATCTGGTGTGGCTAAAAAGGCCAATTCGAGAATGGCAGTCCCTTCCACACTGGGGGGCAGATACAATCTGTCCCCTGTCCAGCCCCCAGATTTCGCTGGTTCCGGGACTGCCTCTTTGCCTCAGCCTGCCGCGCAAGTGTCTCTCCGAATTGGAGAAGGCCATGCTGAGCCTTTAGCCTCCAGGCTGAACGATCAGAGGTCAAGGATTCCCAGCTGTTAATGTCCATTCCCAAGGCCTTCAGGTCCCTCTTGCAGATATCCTTATATCGCAGCTCAGGTCTCCCTCTGGGGCGCTTTCCCTGCACTAGTTCTCCGTACGGGAGATCTTTCGGAATCCGACCATCAGCCATTCTCACGACATGCCCAAGCCAGCGTAGACGTCGCTGTTTCAATAGCGTATATATAGAAATACCCCTTAGACCAGCGGTTCTCAACCTATGGGTCGCGCCATTTTTTTCCCCCTTTTCCGGCGGGTGCCTTACCTCCCTTGGGCTGGGCCAGCTGGTGGCCCAGCCGGTGGTCGGCCTGCTCCATCTCTGCCGCTTGCCAACTACGCCTCGGCCGGCGCAGGGGGCGGCACCACGCCTGCGCGGCGCTCCCGGGCAGGGAAAGTCCTCGACGTACGACCGGTTGGGTAGTCCTCGACCTATGACCGGTTTAATCCTCAACTTACAACCGGTTTAGTCCTCGACTTACAACCGGTTGGGGGTCACGGCATTAAAAAGGTTGAGAACCACTGCCTTAGACTTATATACCGCTTCGTAATGCTTTACAGCCCTCTCTAAGCAGTTTACAGAAGCAGCATATTGCCCGCCAACAATCTGGGTCCTCGTTTTACTGACCTCGGAAGGAGGGCAGGCTGAAGTCAGCCTTGAGCCAGTGAGGATCGAACTGCTGGCAGTTGGCAGAATTAGCCTGCAATGCTGCATTCTAACCATTGTGCCACCACGGCTCTTATATAGAAGCAACAATTCGATTCTTGTCCAGGAGTTTCCCAACCTTGGCAGCTTTAGGACTCTTGGACTCTAATTCCCAGAATCCCCCAAGCCAGCATGGAGAAATTCTGGGGGTTGAAGACCACACGTCTTAAAATTGCCAAGGTTGGGAAACCCTGTGCTTGTCACTTCTTATTCAGCCTTCAGATCAAGGTTGCTGATTGCCTTGCACCCTAAGGAGAAAAAAACAAACAAACAAGGCAATCGATTTGCTGCGGGATTAAAATGACAGCATGGAAAATTCTTCCAAGCATCTGAGGGCAGGACAAGAAGTAACGCTGGAATGCTTATCAAAGAGGGATGTAACCTCATGACAGCAGTCTTCCAATATCTCAGGGCCCGCCTCAAAGAAGAGGGTGTGTATGTGTGCATGAAACTGTTCTCCAGAGCACCTCAAGGCAGGACATGAAGCAATGGATGGAAACTAATCAAGGAGAGAAGCAATCTCTAGGAGGCATTAATCAGTGGAACGACTTGCCTCCAGAAGTTGGGAAAGCTCCAACACTGGAAGTTTTTCAGAAGGCAAATGGACAACCATTTGTCTGAAACGGTATAGGTCAATGATGGCGAACCTTTTAGAGACCGAGTGCCCGAACTGCAACCCAAAACCCACTTATGTATCATCGGGTGCTGGGTGGGCGTGGCCCATTGGGTGGGCATGGCTTCGGTGATAATGGCAGATTGGGTGGGACTAAAAAGTTCAGTCAATTCCAACTTTACGAGATCTTTTTTTCCCCCCGCGAGAAGTTGAAATTGATTGATTGATTGAATCTCTTTTTTTTTTTGCACACGGCGGCGGAGGTCTAAAGCGAAAAGATTTTATAAAACCCAGCTGAAGGCCTAGGACTGGGGCAGTGGCACGCGTGCCCACAGAGAGGGCTCTGCGTGCCACCTGTGGCACACGTGCCATAGGTTCGCCACCACGGGTATAGGTTTTCCTGCCTGAGTAGGGGGTTGGACCAGAACAGGGCTTTTCAACCTTTTCACAGATTGTACTCCTTTTAGGACGTGACGATATTCGAGTACCACCAGTGCTTAGCAAGATGTCAAAAACTTGATGACTTAAAAAAAAAAGGAGGGGGGAGGTCAATGGAATCACTTGCCTCGAGAAGTTGTGAATGCTTCAACACTGGGGGTTTTAAAGAAGAGATTGGACAACTGTTTGTCTGAAATAGTATAGGGTGGTTGAACAGGGGTTGGAATTGGGTATGTCTAGTTTAATGAAGAGAAGGACGAGGGGGGACATGATAGCAGTATTCCAGTATCTCAGGGGCTGCCCCTAAGAAGAGGGAGTCAAGCTATTCTCCAAAGCACCTGAGGGCAGGACAAGAAGCAACGGATGGAAACTAACCAAAGAGAGAAACAACCTAGAACTAAGGAGAAACTTCCTGGCAGTTCGTAACAATTAATCAGTGGAACAACCTGCCTCCAGAAGTTGGGAATGACAAAGGCTGTGTAGAAACAAGGTGAAGCCTTATTTAAGGTTGTAGAAATTTAGAAACTCAGCCAAGCCAAATTCTTTGTGTGTGATAGCAAAATGTGGACATCGACTCACGGAAATGAGATGTTGGGCTAGTTACAAAACTTTTTAGTCAGCTGTTCATTAAATATTTGAAATGATTTCTGCAATATTTGATCTGCTGTCTTGTCTGTCTTATTTTCACAAGCTGCTGGTACCTCAGATAACCTATCGATGGGCTATCTTAAGCAAAGAGATTTTTGATGCTGAGAGCAAACAGAAAAGCAAAATGGCATTAAATATTAACCGTAGCAGCCACATTGAACAGACTTACTTGGCAGTAAATTCTCTTTAAATAAGCCGTGGGCATTTGATGGCCGAAAGCCCAATTTAATGTTTAGGGCATAGATAAGATTTAGAAGTGATGATGCAAAATAGACTGAGGGGTTTTTTTCCCTCCTTCTTAAAAAGGGAATAAAACTTTTCCTTTTCTTAACTTGGGAGTGTTTATCATTAATATCCACTTTTGGAATTTATATACTGATCTCCCAAGGTCAATTACTAGAAGTAGCCAAATTGCTAGAATTTGGAAATATGGATGCTTGGTTATTCACAAAGGCAGGAGTGGGCAACTATGGCCCCTTTAAGACCTGTGGTTGTCAACTCCCAGAATTCCTGAGGCAGCCATGCTAGTTCAGGAATTCTGGGAGTTGAAGTCCACAGATCTTAAAGGACTCACAGTTGCCCACCTCTGCGAAGATGACAAAAGTTGAATTTGCTTTAATCGTCACTTTTACCCGTTTGTTGTAGATAGATGGGTTGCAAAACTTTTTTCATTATTATTTCAGAAGGAATGCTAATTCTGTTTAATTCTGGTGGGCTATTAGAAGCTGAATGAAAAAGTGGTTCTGATTCATTCATTCTTTAAAAAAAAATGCATACTACTTTTATGAGTAGTATTCAGGGGCTGTCTCATTCATACAACAGAACGAGCACAATCAGCAGACTAAATTGAGAATAAGCCAATAATTAAAGCACTTGTGAGAAAATCTTTTAAATGTGTCAAGGCTGAAGCACACCTATATTCCATTTCGCTTTCAGCTTGACAGTGAAAGGGGGGGGGGAATGGAATCCAAATATCTTTGAGTCCTGTGAGACTTTTCTCCCACCTCAAGGACACACCTAGCTGGTTCCCATAACACAGGGGTCTTCAAACTTGGCCCTTTTATGACTTGTGGACTTCAACTCCCAGAATTCCTCAGCCAGGCACACGTGCCTGGCTGAGGAATTCTGGGAGTTGAAGTCCACAAGTCATAAAAGGGCCAAGTTTGAAGACCCCTGCCATAACAAAATGACTAAAATTGGATGTAATGGACGGAGGGTGCCTCATGGGAGCACAAATTAACTATGCTTTTTTTCTGTCTGGGAAACCCAGAGCTGGTTTCGCTTCTTTCTTTGCAAATGTAGTATATTCAGTAAAGTTTTGTACTCTTGAAAAAAAAATGTCCCAGGAGTTTCTTTTTCTGGATTCGCCAAATGGACAGCTGACAACATGCTTTTCAGAATCAAGTGGCACTCCAAGGCAATGGGTCCTTTAAGGCTTGATTAACAGAATTGGGGCCTTGGAGGTCTTCTAGTCAAATCCCCTGCTCAGGCAGGAAACCCTATACCATTTCAGACAAATGGCTGTCCAATCTCTTCTTTAAAACTTCCAGTGTTGGAGCATTCACTGCTTCTGGAGGCAGGTAGTTCCACTGGTTAATTGTTCTAACTGTCAGGAAGTTTCTCCTCAGTTCTAGGTTGCTTCTCTCCTTGGTTAGTTTCCATCCGTTGCTTCTTGTCCTGCCTTCAGGAGCTTTGGAGAATAGCTTGACTCCCTCTTCTTTGTGGCAACCCCTGAGATATTGGAACACTGCTATCATGTCCCCCCCTTGTTCTTCTCTTCATTAAACTAACCTTGAAGAAAACTTTGATTAACTTTGAACAAATGGGCAGAAAACCGAGCACCTAGGATAGATTAGAGATTTTTGGATTGTTTGGAATTAGCAACTGTGGGGCCAATGACATGGACTTTGTAATTATGTTAGCTAACATAGTTACTTTATATTTTACTTTGTACTTTAAACCTAAGGACCCTATATGTTGATTTGACTTCCTTTTCTCTCTTTCAAAATGGTGATTTATAAAACCATTACACTGGAATGTAGGAAACTGTCTTATCCTATGGTTGTGTGGATTGATTAGATAGCTTCTAACATCCCTTAACTGAAAAGATAAAAGCTATAGAAGCACGGCTAGATACTATTTCCTGATAAGAAAAAGTTTCTTCGTGTCAACTGGCATTCGGTTATCTAATTTCTAACAATCTTTGTGGTTGATTTACTGTGAAAAGGAAGGGTTAGTTTTGTCTCGTCCATCCAACTTTCCTCTTTCATTTTTTCATTGGTAATGTTAAAAGGGGATGTAAGCTTAGGATCTTTGAATGAGAGGAATCCCCTTTGTCTGAATATTCTGATACATTGTAGTAAAATGATCCTCTTGTCTTGGTTTGTGTCATTGAAAAATACACATGCCGGGCCATGAGCCTAAAAGAACCATATCTGGCCTTCAGTTAGCTTCCTTACGTTTTGTTTCTCTGCTTCCTTGGGCTATGTAGGACCCTAAGAGAAACCGGCTTTTCCAGTGGAAAGATGTCGAACTGAAGGGGGGCCTTGTCCAGCTTGAATTTCCCCTGTCTTCCGAGCCCGCCTTAGGTACCTACAAAGTGGTGGTTCAGAAGGATTCTGGAAGAAACATTGAACATGGCTTCACAGTGGACAGATTTGGTAAGACGGATTCGATGCCTCTGGTTCCCAGCGCCCGCTTATCCACGCCCAAATGAAATGGGACATTGGCTGTTGGTAGTGGTGGGATTCAAATACCTGAACACCCGGTTCTCTGCGTGGATGCAGGCCTGGGCCTCCAAGACCTAGAATGGACTTCCGGGAGTGACATCCATGCACATCCTGTGGGCTGTTCTAGGGCTGGGAGGCCTCCACCAGGCCTAGAATGGATTTCCAGAAGTGACATCCATGTATTTCCTGTGGACTGTTCCTCCGAGGCCTAAAACAGACTTTTGGAAGTGACATCCATGCACTTCTGGCGGGCCATTCTAGGCCTGGGAGGCCTCCACCAGGCCTAGAATGGACTTCCGGAAGTGACATCCATGCACTTCCGGTGGGTCGTTCTAGGCCTGGGAGACCTCCTCCAGGCCTCCGAGGCCTAGAACGGACTTCCAGAAGCAACATGGGTTCAGCCGGTTCTCCGAACTCAACAAAATTTAGCTACCAGTTCTACTGAACCGGTGGGAACTGTCTGAATCCCACCACTGGGCTGTATCTCCTACTGCACTGATTTTGGGGAAAGACATATTGTAAAAGTTGGGCAAGTTGGTAGTGGGGAACTGAACTATTTATTTAGATCAGGAGTCCAGGCTTGGCTACTTTAAGACTTGTGGCCTTCAACTCCCAGAGTTCCTCAGCCAGCATGCATTGGGGTACAGGGGACACTGTTTCTAAGCAGGATTGGAAAATCCCAACTTCACGCCTTTTTTCAGCCATGGAATCTCTAAAGGTTGTGGATACTCCAACACTGGAGATTTTAAAGAAAAGATGGACAACCCTTTGGGTTTCCTGCTTGAGCAGGGGGTTGGTCCAGAACAGTGGTTCTCAACCTGTGGGTCGGGACCCCATTTGGGGTCGAACGACCATTTCACGGGGGTCGCCAAACAACGCAGTCCGCCATTTTTTTCCCCCTTTTCCTTAACTGTGCTACTCCCTTTTATTCTATTGGCTTTTGAAAGCCAATAGAATAGACTCTCTTGAATAGAGTCTAATTCTATTGGCTTTCAAAAGCCAATAGGAATTGTCCAGGCTATCTCTGCCCTACTGAGCCCGCCAAAAGTCCCATTCTGCAAACGGTGCTGCACCAGTTGAATAGTCCTCATGACCAGTTGAGTAGTCCTTGACTTACGACCGGTTGGGGGATGTGGCATTAAAAAGGTTGAGAACCACTGGTCTAGAAGATCTCCAAGGTCCCTTCCAACTGTGTTATTCTGTTATCTGAAAGAGAAAGCCAAGCCTTCTGTCTCAACCAAGCCACCGGTGTGGTTGAGAGGGGAAGGGTTGAACTGGAAGTAGGAAGAACCAGGTCTGCCCTTCCCCTAGCCATGGAAGCTCCCTGTGGGACTCTCGCTCAGCCCTGCCCTCCCAGTCCAAAAACCAATCATTATTGCCTAAGGCAGGGGTAGGCCACCTTGGCTCTTTTATGACTCATGGACTTCAACTCCCAGAATTCCTGAGCCAGCATGAGCTCAGCTTGAAAACCTCTCCCTTTCCCCTCAGCGTGGCTGACTCAGGAATTCTGGGAGTTGAAGTCCACGAGTCATAAAAGAGCCAAGGTGGCCTTCCCCTGACCTAAGGCAACCTAATTCACAAGATTGTGAGTGCTCCAACACTGGAGGTTTTAAAAAAGAGATTGGAAAACTATTTATCTGAAATGGTATAGGGTTTGCCTCTTGAGCAGGGGGTTGGACTAGAAGACCTCCAAGGTCCTGTCTAACACTGTTCTGTTACTCTCTCTCTCTCTCTCTCTCTCTCTCTCTCTCTCTCTCTCTCTCTCTCTCTCTCTCTCTCTCTTGTTCTCCGCCACCCCCTTCCACACTCTCCTGGTACATTTATCCTATTTTGTTCCCCACTCCTTTCCTTTCATTGCCACGGGGATGTTGTAAAAAAAGATTGATCGCAATCATCAAAGGACCGACTGGTGGCCCTGCTGATTTTTCAAATTAAATGACAAGGGTTCAAAATTCACTTAAAATGGGATATGAAGGATCCCTTTGATGTCTGTGACTTTTCTTCTTCACCCACTTCCTTTTACGATTCCTTTGGAATTCCTTCTGGAGAGAGGAGTCCAGGGTGTCTATGAGGAGAGAGGTAAAATAATAATAATAAATTAGGCAGGATGAGGCCAGAGGCATACAATCAAAATCCTGCTGGTGTTTTTTTTTTTAAAATAAAACCGGCCTAAGGTCATACAGTTGGTTCTTCTCTCTGAAAAAGGGCTAAAACTCACAATTTTATTCTTCATAGTCCAGTGTTTTTAAGTATTCATATGAAACTATTTCATGCAGGTTTATTCTCAACCAATGATTCCAACTCAGTCAGAAACTCCTTCCTTCCTTCCTTCCTTCCTTACTTCCTTCCTTCCCTCCTTCCCAAAACTCATTGCTGAAACTAATTACTTCCTTCCTTCCTTCCTTCCTTCCTTCCTTCCTTCCTTCCCTCCTTCCCAAAACTCATTGCTGAAACTAATTACTTCTTTCCTTCCCAAAACTCATTGCTGAAATTAATTCCTTCTTTCCTTCTTTCCTTCCTTCCCAAACTCATTGCTGAAACTAATTCCTTCCTTCCTTCCTTCCTTCCTTCCTTCCTTCCTTCCTTCCTTCCTTCCTTCCTTCCTTCCTTCCTTCCTTCCTTTTTTCTTTAGCCATCCATTTTCTCAATCAATGACTCTGGGCAGTTTACAATCCCAAAATTTAGCTGTATCTTTGCTCCACGGTGGTGGGAAGGAGGGTGCAATGAAGTGGAGAGCATTCTGTTTTGGGGTTTTTTTTCTTCCTTTTTTTAAAAATTTTGACTTAATTCTTGGTACTTGATTCTTCCTTGTAGTGTTGCCCAGGTTTGAAGTTTTAGTAAAGTCTCCCTCAGTCATAACCTTTCTGGACAACACAATGGCAGTAACCGGCTGCGGGAAGTAAGTGGCAATTTTTTTCTTCTTTATTCAAAGCTAGGATATTTTTTTTCCCCTGACATTCTTCACGTTGGCAATTTCCTTACCCCATGTCCCCTTCTGTGCCAGCCGTGATCATGTGACCATGAATTTATGATGCTTATTTGGTAGAAACCAGCATTTATTTCTGGGTTCCAGCAAAAAAGCCCATTGAAGACAATAGATACATTTAACGACCACCGTAAAAAAAAGACATAACATTCCGGGCTCGCTTATGGTCGTAAATGGAGGACTATGTGTCCTAATATTTTATGGGTATAGTTTTCATTTCTACAAATGCCACTGAGGTTTTCATTCTCCTACATATTTTTTTTCATTTTATTAGCATAGCTATGTTTTGTGTTGTACTTTATCATATCTTGTCTTTGTCAATCTCCAGCTTGAATATCCAAATAAAAGTGTCCAGGATTACTTTCATTTCTGAAAAGCTTACTTATTATAAAGCTTACTTTACTGAATACATGGCATGGTATAGGCCAGGGGTAGGCAACCTTGGCTCTTTTATGACTCGTGGACTTTAACTCCCAGAATTCCTGAGCCAGCATGGAAACCTCTCCCTTTTCCCTCAGCATGGCTGGCTCAGGAATTCTGGGAGTTGAAGTCCACCAGTCATAAAAGGGCCCTAGTTCCTTACCCCCTGACCTAAGTGGAAGTGCCCTCAAATCTGTTACTTGTCAAATTTTCAAAATTCCAGGATTATAATCCTAGAATAGACTAGAGTTTGGAAATCCCAACTCATCTGGAAGGAATCAAAGTAGGCGAGGCTGAGATAGACCAAATCTACTACACCTTGCCCTAGATCAGGGGTAGGCAACCTTGGCCCTTTTATGACTTATGGACTTCAGCTCCCAGAATTCCTGAGCCAGCTTGGCTCAGCTTGGAAACCTCTCCCTTTCTAAGATGACCAACCGTCCTCCTTTAGGGAGGACAGTCCTCCTTTTGTAAGTTCTGTCTTCCCTCAAAAAGTGTCCTCCTTCATGTCCTCCTTTTCGATATTTGAAGACTAATCTCCAGGGCTTTTTTTCCCCCTCATAGAACGCTCAGAACGGCGTTCTGGCACCTTTTTTTGATGGGTTTTGTTTTTCCAACTTTTGCATGAGCTGTGCTACTCCCACTATTGGCTTTCTCTTTGTTATGAGAACCGTCTGCTATTTTTTTTCACACTTGCTAAAATGTCCTTGAAAGCTTTCCAGACAGCCATCTCTTAGCAAAGTTCTGAAGACCTGCAGAGGTTTCGTTTCTCTAACTAACTCATTTGAAATCATCATCTTTATTCTAACGGAAAGATGAAAACAAAGAGGCATGTAGCTGCCAAATTTTCACTCTTGACACTATTATTCTTACATACATACACTGTGAGAGGGATCGCGGAGTCGTAGTGGACAATCATTTAAATATGAACCAGCAGTGTGCTGCAGCTGCCAAAAAAGCCAACACAGTGTGGGCTGCATTAACAACGGGATAGAATTAAGATCACGTGAAGTGTTAATACCACTTTACAATGCCTTGGTAAGGCTACACCTGGAATACTGCATTCAGTTTTGGTCATCACGATGCTGAGACTCTAGAAAGAGTACAGAGAAGAGCAACAAAGATGATTAGGGGACTGGAGGCTAAAACATATAAGGAACGGCTGCTGGAATTGGGTATTTCTAGTTTAACAAAGAGAAGGACGAGGGGGGACATGATAACAGTGTTCCACTATCTCAGGGGCTGCCACAAAGAAGAGGGAGTCAAGCTGTTCTCCAAAGGCAGGACAAGAAGCAACGGATGGAAACTAATCAAGGAGAGAAGCAACCTAGAACTAAGGAGAAACTTCCTGACAGTTAGAACAATTAACCAGTGGAACAACCTGCCTCCAGAAGCGGTGAATGCTCCAACACTGGAAGTTTTTAAGAAGAGACTGGACAGCCATTTGTTTGAAATGGCATAGGGTTTCCTGCCTGAGCAGGTTGTTCCACTGGGTAATTGTTCTAACTGTCAGGAAGTTTCTCCTTAGTTCTAGGTTGCTTCTCTCCTTGATTAGTTTCCATCAGTTGCTTCTTGTCCTGTCTTCAGGCACTTTGGAGAATAGCTTGACTCCCTCTTCTTTGGGGCAGCCCCTGTGATATTGGAACACTGCTATCCTGTCCCCCCTCGTCCTTCTCTTCGTTAAACTAGACATACCCAATTCCAGCAGCCATTCCTTATATGTTTTAGCCTCCAGTCCCCTAATCATCTTTGTTGCTCTTCTCTGTACTCTTTCTAGAGTCTCAACTTCTTTTTTACATCGTGGTGACCAAAACTGGATGCAGTATTCCAAGTGTGGCCTTACCAAAGCATTGTAAACTAGTATTAATACTTTACGTGATCTTGATTCTATCCCTCTGTTAATGCAGCCTAGCACTGTGTTGGCTTTTTTGGCAGCTGCAGCCCACTGGCTTTGTTTCCCTACATAGGATAAGTCCCTTAGCAGAACCCCAGCCAGTGAAATCAATAGCAGCCAGCTGCGGTCTCCGCACCACCATCACACCGAGTAGGATACCAATAGTAACTAGATTTCCTTTCCTCCGATCCTTTGCCTCCTCAGCTAGGGTGCTGCTGAACAATCCTCTCATTTGAGGAGTTGCTCGGACATTATCCCTAAATTGTATCTGAAGAGGGATGAGAGGGAAGAAAGGAGAGGAGAGAGAGGAGAGAGTAAAGGTGTGGGTAAGGAAGTAGGAAGGTTGGAGGAGAAGAGGAGAAGTGGGGAGAAATGGGAGGGGAGTGATGAAGGAAAGAGGAGAGGAGAGGAAGAAGAGGGAAGTAGGGAAGAAAGAGAAGAAAGGGACAAAGAAGGTAGAGAAGAAAGAGTAAGAGTGTGGATACAGTGAAAGGGGAAATGGGTGAGCAACACCAAAATTTATGTGTACGTATTTTTTTATTTTATTAAGAGTATCTGATAGATAAGAATGTAAAAAGAATGTGTGTTAACACGTGACAAATATCACGGTATATGTATGGGGGGAGAGTTGGGGAAAAATAAAAAAGTTTAAATAAAAAACAACAACAATCCTCCCATTTTTCTAACGTTCTGGCTCTCCTGGTTGCAGATACACCTTTGGGAAGCCAGTTCCTGGGCTGGTGAACATGACGGTTTGCCGGAGATTTTCCTATTTCGAAAGCACGTGTTACGGTGAAGAGTCAAAAGCCATCTGTGAGGAATTCAGTGGGCAGGTGAGTCCCAAAAGTTGAAGCAGAAGACCCCGTGACCAGGGCTGGTGAAGATTCCTCAGCCACTGGAGTCCACACCATCAGGGTCAAAATGTGTCTAAAGGGAGCGCCGAGAGCAATGTTTCTCCACCTCAGCCACCCGAAGATGCGTGTGTCACGGTTCCGACTAATGAAACACTTCAAAGAACTTCCAGGCATTATTTACCCTAAAAGCCTTTAATTTACCCTAAAAGCACTTCAGATGGATGGATGCCAGAATCTGAATTTCTCTTGCTGGCATCTAACTTTTCTTGCTAAACCCCTCCCTTATTTTGCAGTCATAAGTCACATCTTCCAATTAGCCTGGAGGGCAAAGACTCACTTCCGTTCCTTCCCCCCCCTTTCCTTATAAATCTCCTCCCTTTCTCTGTCATCTGAATTAACTCTAAAAATACCAGACAGTTCTGTATATTTTGTCAAAGCAATAATATCCTATATTAATAGTGTTGACTGCGTGGACTTCAACTCCCAGAATTCCCCAACAAGCAGTGTCATCAGGTGGTTGAAGTCAACACATTTTAAACCGTGCTGGCTGGGGAATTCTGGGAGCTGAAGTCCACATATCTTCGGGTACCAATAGAAGAGAATAATTGTATCCGCAGGGTTGAACTACTCGTTTAACCCCATTCCCTCCTAGCACTGATGAGGTCACCTTGTTGGGTAATGAAATGTCTGTAAAAAAGGCAACTAGGCAACTAGGCTCAGAGAGCACCAAGGACCCCAGATCTTCAGGTTGTTGGGGTTGAGAAACACTGCCATTGAAGAAGAAATTCAAAAGCCATTCTAGCAACACCAGCATATTGGCTTATTCGTTTATTTAAAACTAGCTGTACCCAGCCACGCATTGCTGTGGCTCAGCGTGGTTAAATGGAAAAGAAAGAAAAGAGAAAGCACACGTTTGTAATATGTTTAATTTCACAATGCTTGTGGGTATACAATATTTTTTGTTGTTCCATTGTATGTGCAGATATAGAGATTACGTCCAAAAGATGGCACTGTTTTTCAAAAAAAGCATGTTTTTACCTGTCACAGGTGTGACATCTATATAATATAGGTATATACAAACACGCGCATATTCGAATGCAACATTGTGTCAAAATTTCAAAGCAATCGGTGAAGAACTTTTGGAGATTTAAGATTTTGAACAAACGGACATTTACATTTTTATTTATATAGCTAGATATACTGAGTGATGTACAATTTATATCGCCACCCATCTCATAATTGTGACTTTAGGCTGTGAAAGAGGATTAAAACCAGAGCCTAGGTCTTGGAAGGGAAGAGACAGTGAGGAAGAAACTCAAGTTTGTCCCAATTTGATTCTCTTTGGTATAAGAAGAAGGGAAGGGAAAACACATGCTTTCAAAGTTCTGTTATCATACTCTTTAAAAATAAAGTTCCAGTGGTTCTTACAGAATGTGCTTCCTGGCCTGGCCTCAAAGGGCTGTCAATGGGATAGAAGAACTGTGGGACAGTGATAAATATTAGATTAGGAACCAGGAGAGACCCAGACCGGCCATAGTTTCATTGCGACGTTGGGCTGGCCATTATCTCAGCCCAGCTTATTTTATTGGGTGGTTGTAAAGATAATATTAAGAGAGGTCTTCATGGGTCCCCTTTGAGCACCCAGTGGAAAAGTGGGATATAAAGACTATACGTAAATCACAGGGCCAGAGTTTCTCAGGGGTATCCTGAAAAGGATAAAAAAAAAATCAAGATGGCAGCCACAATCTCCCAATTGAAGTCTACCCCCTTTTGCCTGCATCATGACACACATTAAAACAGGGCTTCAGTCAAGTGGTCCTGGCCACCATTTGACTTTTTTGACCCCATATGGACACTCCTGGTGCAGGATAATGGCTCAGAAAGCCTAACAGGTTCTATGCGGCTTGAGGCTGACCTTGGATAACGTTAGATCAAGGGGGAAAGTGCTGTAATTTAAAATTACTTAAGCCTCTTTCAGCTCATGGGCTGGAATCAAGTTGAAGGCAACATGGACAGAGAAATGGCAGAAGAATCTCTCCTTGGGCGTGTTTGTGATGTTGTTGTTGTTGTTGTTAGTTGTGAAGTCCTGTCCGACCCATCGCGACCCCATGGACAACGTTCCACCAGGCCTTCCTGTCCTCTACCATCTTCTGGAGCCCATTAAAGCTCACGCCTACTGCTTCTGTGACTCCATCCAGCCATCTCATTCTCTGTCGTCCCCTTCTTCTATTGCCCTCCATCTTTCCCAGCATTAGGCTCTTCTCCAGTGAGTCCTTCCTTCTCATTAGGTGGCCAAAGTATTTGAGTTTCAACTTCAGGATCTGGCCTTCTAAAGAGCAGTCGGGGTTGATCTCTTCTAGGACTGACCAGTTTGAACGCCTTGCAGTCCAAGGGACTCGCAAGAGTCTTCTCCAGCACCATAGTTCAGAGGCCTCAATTCTTTTGCGCTCAGCCTTTCTTATAGTCCAACTTTCACAGCCATACATTGAAACTGGGAAAACCATGGCCTGGACTATACGCACTTTTGTTGGCAGGGTGATGTCTCTGCTTTTTAGAATGCTGTCTAGATTTGCCATAGCTTTGCTCCCCAGGAGCAAGCATCTTTTAATTTCTTGGCTGCAGTCCCCATCTGAGGTGATCTTGGAGCTCAGGAGAATAAAATCTGTCACTACCTCCATTTCTCCCCCCCCCCCCAGTTAGTCTTGGTGGTCAAAATGTCTTCTTTTCCAGAGTCTGAAAACTTAAATCAAGGATGAAGGTGAGCTCCAAAGTTCTGCATTGTTCAGCAGTCTTTTGGTAGATCCTCTGGGCCAAGTTGCAGACTATGAGAGGGTCCCTGCGGGCTACAGTCTGAGAAGGTTTAGTCTAGAAAAAATTATTGAGGAAAATAAAATGTAACACCGCAACTTGTTTACTCTCTGATTTCTTATGCAGGCTGATATTCACGGCTGCTTCTCACACGAGGTGGATCTGAAAATATTCCAGCTGAAGAGAAATGGATTTCAGATGGAGATTCATACGGAGGCCACAATCACAGAACAGGGGACAGGTAAACAGTGTGGGAGATGTGATGGCTGGAGGTCGCGCAGCTTGCTTTTTATAGCAAGGGATTGCAGCTTCCGTCTTCGGCTTCCCATCTAAAGTGCTGTTTTTCAAAGTTAGTGAGTTTAAAACGGGTAGATTTCAACTCCCAGCTGTTCACCAAAAATCCACCCGTCTTAAAAGTCACCCAGTTTGAAAAACACGGATCTAAAAGGTCGCTGAGGATCACCAGGGATTGGAAAGAACTTGGCCAAAGAGCTTTTGTGGCCCAGAATATAGGTCAGTGATGGCGAACCTTTTAGAGCAGTGTTTCTCAACCTTGACAATTTTAAGGCATGTGGACTTCAACTCCCAGAATTCCACAGCCAGCAATGCTGGCTGTGGAATTCTGGGAGTTGAAGTCCACATGCCTTAAAATTGTCAAGGTTGAGAAACACTGTTTTAGAGACTGAGTGCCCCAAAACCACTCCACCCGTCCTGCCCTCTCCGCCCCGGCCCCCAGCCTGCTCCGCTCCCACCCCTCCCACCTCCACGACCCGCCACAGATCACCCAGGCAGCCTAGCAGCGCCATGGTGGCCATGTCCTCCGCCTGCACCCTGCAGCATCATCTGTGTGCAATGGAGTGGGAGGGCGGAGTCTTGTCACCGCTGCCCATCTCCATGTCCTTGGCTGCGCTGCTCCACACGGGCCGCACTCATGGGCAACTCTCCTCCAGGGGGGCTGCTGGTGAGGAGGGGGTCGTGGGGGGATGTAAGATGCTAAGAAAAAGACACAGGCATGTCTTGAGCAGAGGTTTGAAGCTGCAGGACACAGCTTGACAAACTCTGTGAGTTTATTGCTTTTTATATTCTTGTTACATACACCAGCTTAACCATTAGATGCTGACATAAAGTTTCTTCATTGGAAAATTTCTTCATGTAAGCAGCTATTTTCTAGTAACACATTACATGGTCAAAGACCAGGTAAAGAACAAATACAGGGAGATGAAAGGAGAAGGAACGAACAAAGACAGGAAAAGATAGGAAGGAACTAAGCATATTATTTGTTTCGGTAGGTGAGGCATTAAGTCAAAAGGGTATGACCTTCTGGTTGCTTCACAGGGACAAAGGATATCAAAAGGTTATGAGGTTTGTGGGGGGGGAAGCACAGCAGTTTGCTGCGCGTGCGTTTTTCCCCACAGGGGGAGGTGGGACTGGGGCGACAGCACATGTGCCTGTAGAGAGGGCTCCGAGTGCCACCTCTGGCACGCGTGTCATAGGTTCGCCACCACTGATATAGGTAGTCCTCCACTTACCGCCACAATGGAGTCCAAAGTTTCTATTGCTGGGTGAGAAGTTGCTAAGTGAGGTTTTACTCCATATTACGACCTTTCTTGCCACAGTTCTTAAGTGAATCACTGCAGTTGTTAAGTTAGTCACGTGGTTGTTAAGTGAACCTGGTTTCCCGTTGACTTTGCTTCTCGGAACGTCGCTAAAGGGGATCACTTGACACCCCTCCCGGGGACACGGCAACCATCATAAATATGAACCAGTTGCCAAGGATTTAAATGTCGATCATGTGACCCTGGGGAACGCTGTAACGATCATTAAGTGTGAAAAATCATCACAAGTCACTTTTTTCTGTGCCCTTGTAACTTCAAACAGCTACTAAACAAACGTTTATAAGACGGGGTCTACTTGTATGTCAGACAGCTGGATAAAACGATACAATTGTCTGAATGGTTAACAAGAAAACTTTTGAATTTTTCTCTGAGCCCAAGAAATGAAAATTGCCAAATCAGCTGGTTGGGGAGTTTGGCTCCAGCAGGGGTAGGCCACCTTGGCTCTTTTATGACTCGTGGACTTCAACTCCCAGAATTCCTGAGCCAGCACGGGGGAACTATGGCCCCTTCATGACTCGTGGACTTCAACTCCCGGAATTCCTGAGCCAGCCTGGCTCAGCTTGGAAACCTCTCCCTTTCTCCTCAGCATGGCTGGCTCAGGAATTCTGGGAGTTGAAGTCCACAAGTCATAAAAGGGCCGAGGTTGCCTACCCCTGTGCTCCGGGGATTTTAAAAAAAGGCATCGAAGGGTCCTGTTGTGTTCCTCCTAAGCTTTGCGTGTCTGTTTCCTTTCGGCAGAGGTTGTGCTGACAGGCTCAGCCACCACATATATAACTCCGACACTTAGCGTCGTTTCCTTTGAAAATGTGGACGCTTACTACAAACCTGGACTTCCTGTCTCTGGGGAGGTAAGGCAAATTGGTTGATGGCCTCCCTGGTTGAATATTTCATTCCAACCATGTCTTGAATCGGTGGGTGATTAGGACCGTTCCACGGGGCCCTCCTTCTCCTTAGATGCAGCCCACTCTAAGCCTCAGAGATGTTTCTCCTGAAGCTTTGGAGAAACTGAGATGAGTGGTTCCTCTTCCCCTCTGACCCGACTCCTGTTCACACGACTACCCTGGCATAGCATAGCAATTGGATCCGTTCCTAAGCCGGTGTTTTTCTTTGTAAATTTAGATCAAGCTTGTGGACGGCCGAAAAAAGCCGATAGCCAACCAGGTCGTTGAGATTCAAATAGCAGGAGTGAAGAACAGTTCCTACTACAACACTGACGATCAGGGACGAGCCCACTTTTCCATAGACACTTCCGACTTCACAGACGAGGCCCTTCAGCTCACTGTGAGTATTCTTAGCGATGTGGGTGTTAGCCGTAAATCACGGCAAGGTTCTTAGCCCAGTATGCCCTTTGCCAAATAGGATCTGGGGTGGAAAGATACTTTTTATGTAGGCATAAGAGGGGGCTCAATGGCTCTGCGGTTAAAGACCGCAGCTGAAAGGCTGACAACCAGGGTTCAAGGCCCGAGCGCTGCCTGATGGGGTGAGCTCGCATCACTCGCCCCAGCTCCTGCCAACCTGGCATTTCGAAAGCATTTCAAGTGCGCATAGATAAATAGGTACAACTTGGGTGGGAAGATAACAGCGTTCCATGGGCCTTAGCGTATAGTCACGCTGACCACCTGACCCTGGAAATGTTTTTGGAGTCCTACTGGACAATCACTTAAATATGAGCCAGCAGTGTGCTGCAGCTGTTGAAAAGGCCAACACAGTGCTAGGCTGCATTAACAGAGGGATAGAATCAAGATCACTTGAAGTATTAATACCACTTTACAATGCCTTGGTAAGGCCACACTTAATACTGCATCCAGGTTTGGTCACCACAATGTAAAAAAGATGTTGAGACGCTAGAAAGAGTGCAGAGAAGAGCAACAAAGATGATCAGGGGACTGGAGGCTAAATAATAATAATAATGGAGACAGCAGAATAGAAGAGAAAGAGCTGGAGAAGATAACAAAATACAAAGACCTACAAATAGAAATAGAAAGACTGTGGCAAAAGCAAGCAAGGATAGTACCAATAGTCATAAGTGCCTTGGGTGCAATCCCAAAACAACTGGAGCATCACTTGAACACCATTGGCATTGACAAATTTGCCATTAGTCAATTGCAAAAGGCGGCCTTACTAGGAACTGCTTCCATCCTGCGATGATACCTGTAATACCATCAAACATCCACCTCTGCCTATCCCAGGTCCTGGGTAAGGACTCGATAGGTAGACAAAATGCCAAATCCAGTCTGAACATCTGGCTGACTGTGCGATGATCCATCATCATCATCATAATAATAATAAGCTGTTGCAAGAAGACTGCGCAAACTGATTACAAGCAGCGGCAGCAACAATGGTGCATTGGAAGATCTGCAAAAAATATCATTTGCCTGTAAGCAAAAACTGGTGGGATCATAAAATAGAGAAAGTCATAGAAAATGATAAAATTAAACTGCTCTGGGACTTCAGAATTCAAACAGACAAGCACCTGCAACATAACACCCCAGACTTAACAATTGTCGATAAGAAAGACAAAAAAGTCTGGATAGTGGACGTGGCAGTGCCTGGAGATAGCAGAATAGAAGAGGAAGAACTGGAGAAGATAACAAAATACAAAGACCTACAAATAGAAATAGGGTAAGGACTCGATAGGTAGACAAAATGCCAAATCCAGTCTGAACATCTGGCTGACTGTGCGATGATCGATAATAATAATAATAATAAAAAAATTGGAAGGGACCTTGGAGGTCGTCTACTTCAACCCCCTGCTCAGGCATGAAACCCAATACCATTTCACACAAATGGCTGTCTAGTCTCTTCTTAAAAACTTCGAGTGCTGGAGCATTCACCGTTTCTAGAGGCAGGTTGTTCCACTGGTTCATTGTTCTCACTGTCAGGAAGTTTCTCCTTAGTTCTAGGTTGCTTCTCTCCTTGATTAGTTTCCATCCGTTGCTTCTTGTCCAGTTTTCTTCAACTGTCCAATGTATGTGGTGGCGGCGGCGGTGGTGGTGATGGCAACTATGATTATGATTGGTATTCTCTTTTTTTGCCAGGCAACCTATAAAAAATTAGATTACTGTTACGATTCGAACTGGATCTCCCCTCAACACCAAACTGGCTTTTCCTCACCATCACGTTTCTACTCTCCAAGTCAAAGCTACCTCAAAATTGAAACGCGCCTCAGCTCGCTATCCTGCGGGGAGCATGCCATCATCCCAGTCCATTACATTCTCAAGCCAGAGCTCATAAAGGACAAAGAAGTTGTCTTTCACTACTTGGTATGTATGAACAAAGTGCCCTTTATTTCACTCACAAGGGCTGAAGAAGGAAGGGGGGGAGGGAGCATCTGAGGCAGCGGTTCTCAACCTGTGGGTCGGGACCCCATTTGGGGTCGAACGACCATTTCACAGGGGTCGCCAAACAATGCAGTCCGCCATTTTTTCCCTCTTTTCCTTAGCTGTGCTACTCCCTTTTATTCTATTGGCTTTTGAAAGCCAATAGAATAGACTCTCTTGAAGAGAGTCTAATTCTATTGGATTTCAAAAGCCAATAGGAATTGTCCAGGCTGTCTCTGCCCTGCTGAGCCCGCCAAAAGTCCCATTCTGCAAACGGTGCTGCATCAGTTGAGCAGTCCTCGACTTACGACCGGTTGAGTAGGCCCCGACTTACAACCGGTTGGGGGTCGCGGCATTAAAAAGGTTGAGAACCACTGATCTGAGGAGTAAAGCTCAACATGGTGGTATCGTACAAGAGGAGCGTGGGAGGAACATATTCTAGTAGCTGTAGGTGTCACAGTGGTTAGACTGCAGCATTGCAGGCTTACTCTGCCCACAGCCTTCGAGTTCGATCCGGACCGGCTCAAAGTTGACTCAGCCTTCCATCCTTCTGAGGTCGGTAAAATGAGGACCCAGATTGTTGGGGGGCATTGAAAATATGCTGACTCTGTAATCCAATAACAGAGGGCTGGAAAGCCAGTGGTGGCGAACCTATGGCACAAGTGCCAGAGGCGGCACTCAGAGCCCTCACTGTGGCCCCCTCCTCACAGCAGTCCCCCCCCGGAGGAGAGTCGACCCCGGGCGTGGCCCACGCAGAGCAGCGCAGCTAAGGACATAGCAGCCGGGCAGCAGGGACAAGACTCCGCCTTCGCGCACTGTCATGTGCAGTTGATGCTGAGGGGTGCGGGCGGAGGGCATGGCCAACATGGCACTGCAGGGCCACCTGGGTGATCTGCTGCAGCAAGCCATGGAGGCGGTAGGTGGCCCTGCAGGGGGTGGGCTGGTTTTTGGGCACTCAGTGTCTAAAAGGTTTGCCATCACTGGTCTAAGGGCTACTGCCATTGCTAGTATTTGTTCCAAAAAGGGGGATGGATCATGTAGGTCCGGGGTAGGCAGCCTTGGCTCTTTTATGACTGGTGGACTTCCACTCCCAGAATTCCTGAGCCAGCCATGCTGAGGGGAAAGGGAGAGGTTTCCAAGCTGAGCCAGGCTGGCTCAGGAATTCTGGGAGTTGAAGTCCACGAGTCATGAGGGGGCCATAGTTCCCCCATGCTGGCTCAGGAATTCTGGGAGTTGAAGTCCACCAGTCATAAAAGAGCCAAGGTGGCCTACCCCTGAAGTAGACTATAAAATAACAGTTGGAGGTCATCTAGTCCAATGTCCTTCTCAAGCGGGAGACCTTATACCAGGGGTAGGCCACCTTGGCTCTTTTATGACTGGTGGACTTCAACTCCCAGAATTCCTGAGCCAGCCATGCTGAGGAGAAAGGGAGAGGTTTCCAAGCTGAGCCACGCTGGCTCAGGAATTCTGGGAGTTGAAGTCCACCAGTCATAAAAGAGACAAGGTGGCCTACCCCTGCCCATGGGGAAGCCAGTTTCACTTAACAACCAGGTGATTGACTTATCAGCCGCAATGATTCACTTAACAACTGGGGCAAGGAAAGTCGTAACATGGGGCAAAACTCAGTTAGCAAATGTTTTGCTTAGCAACGGAAATGTCGGATTCAGTTGCGGTTGTAAGTCAAGGACTACCTATGAATCCTTTCAATCCAGAAGCACCTTTCCGTTAGATTTGTAGGGGCTTCTGACACCCACACAGACCCCTTTTAATACAATCTGCTTATACAACAGTGGCCAAAATTGTGGAAACCTTTTGGGAAAAGTGTACAGTAGAAATGCCATCTTTGGTTAAGTTCCCACCCATTTTTCTTCTAATTTCTTTACCACTGTAGCCTTGTTCACTTCATAATACTATTTTACATTGCTTTCTGGCCGACCAGTCAACTCTTTTGCACTGTTATTTTAATTTTATTACGTTTTACAAGCTCACTAAATGAAAGAACACACAAAAAAAACCCAACCAACTTGATAGCAATCACATAAACACACTGACAAATGTCCTCTTCTCAGCTTCAATACATGACATCAATAACTGGATCCTACTGTGATCTGATTGGCTCATTGCCAAAAAAGATGACACCCGATTGGCTCTCTAAACACTCATGCTCATTGGCTACAATCGGATGAAGGAAAGCTACCTGAGATCAACCTAAGCAAGTTGTGCTTCCTTTTTCTGGTTATTTGGCTATAACCTTTCATAGACTACAGTACAGATAATTGAACAAGCTATGTTGCGTTACATTCTTGATTAAATTATCTTTCCATTGATATATGATTTTATGGTACCACTCCCCCCAAAAGTGGTGTTATTAGCCATCAAACCTCAAAAATACACTTTTCCCAAAAGGTTTCCACAATTTTGGCCACTACTGTAAAAATGTGTGGCTGTATCCAAGTCTTTGCAGGACCCAGCTTAAGAAAATTTTCTTCTTTTAAATCAGGGGGTCTTCAAACGTGGCCCTTTTATGACTTGTGGACTTCAACTCCCAGAATTCCTCAGCCAGGCACGCGTGCCTGGCTGAGGAATTCTGGGAGATGAAGTCCACAAGTCATAAAAGGGCCACGTTTGAAGACCTCTGTTTTAAATCCTGATGTTTTAAGTGTCCAGGTGATATGCAGTTATATTTCCCCAGCACTATACTGTCCAGAAATTACAGTGACTGAGCCAATTAACAACAGACGAGAATATTACATAATGTAATATAACAACAGCCTAACAGAACATCAGCAATCTATGCAAGCGGAAAGTGTAGACTAATTGATACTTGTGCATAAGATTGTAGTCAATTCTCCTGAATTTCATTATAGTTTACCAAGGGCCGATTGATCCCGAGGAGCATTCTTTTCAAAAAAAAATTGCCAATTGCTTTTTTTTGTGCTTAGCCAGAAATCTAATAATCATTTTTAAGGTTTTTTTTTTAAAGTTAAAAAAAAGTTTTTCCACCTACTTTCGTATCTCGGCCTGCTCATTGCCACCCAATTCCAAAAAGTCCAGACCTCTTAAACTAGCCAAATTTATCTACCGGCAACTGGTTCTTCTTTCTCTGATCTTGTTCCAACTGCAGAGATCTTGACAATAAGTCCTTTTGGGCTATTGGTTTGATCTCCGAGCTTGACAATTTGGCTGCAAAGGTTTCGTCTCCGTTCGGGGAGGGGGGGCCAGATCCAGCGCACTTCGAATTGCGCTCGTCTGTCAGATAAGTATAAAAATAAGTCCTTTTGTGTGTGTTTTTTCATGAAGGTGGTGGCCAGAGGGGATATCGTGATGACAGGAACTCACCCCTTGAAAGGAAAGGAAAATAAAGGTAAACATGTTTTCTCTTCTCTTCCCGCTTTCCCTCCGCCCATTTTTCCTTTGGGAATGAACGGATGAAAAAAAAAAACCAGCCTCTTATTCCTTTTTTCTTTTTTGTCCAAAATGCTAATGAAAATTCCCCTCTAAAGAAGTTTTTTTTTTTTCCCCTGCCATGTTAATTGGAAGAGGGCACTCAAGAATAGGTTGATGGCTGTTATGTCGACGGTAGGAAAAATTCATGCCGGCAGGTTCTCTAAACTTTTATTAATCAACAGCTCAGTTGCAGGAATAGAATAGAATAGAATAGAGTAGAATAGAATAGAATAGAATAGAATAGAATAGAATAGAATAGAATAGAATAGAATAGAATAGAATAGAATAGAATAGAATAGAATAGAATAATAGGGATGAAATAGGAATAGAATAGAATAGAATAGAATAGAATAGAATAGAATAGAATAGAATAGAATAGAATAGAATAGAATAGAATAGAATAGAATAGAATAATAGGGATGAAATAGGAATAGAATAGAATAGAATAGAATAGAATAGAATAGAATAGAATAGAATAGAATAGAATAGAGTTGGAAGGGACCTTGGAGGTCTTCTAGTCCAGCCCCCTGCTCAAGCAGGAGAACCTATGGCTTGCCCTATCAGTATTTGGGGGGGGGGATGTCTTGCAGCTACTTTGGTTGAGCTGTTTACTGTCGGCTTGTTTGGCAGTTCCTTGACTGGGCTATTGTTTCCTTGTCCCAGAGGTGCTTTTTCGAGAGGCATCTGGACTTTCTTTGCTTCTGCTGGAAGCATAAACAGAGAAAATCTAGGGAGCTCTCAAAAAAAGCACCTTTGGGACCGCCACGACCTGGAGGACTGCGAATCTCCACAGACACGTATCGTTTACCTCTGAATTGCTGGCCCGCTGTTCATCTGAACTCCCAAGATTAACGTCGGCTCCACAATCCAAAAAGTAAACAATATCCCAGTCAAGAAACTACCAACTCCATCGGCGCAAGCATCAAGCAATTGAGGCTGCACCCATGATCCCCTGCTGCTTGCACGGCCCGGTTCTGAACGGGCCACAGTCCCGGGGGGGGGGTGGGGGGATCCCCCGTTCTAAGGTCGTTGTTAGACCTGCTTCGGTGTTATCTAAGAGCCGAGGTGGCACAGCAATTAGAGTGCAGTACTGCAGGCCACTTTAGCTGACTGTGTTCAGCAGGTCAGCGGTTCAAATCTCACCGGCTCAAGGTTGACTTAGCCTTCCATCCTTCGGGGGTAGGTAAAATGAGGACCCAGATTGTTGGGGGCAATGTATATATATATATATATATATATATATATATATATATATATATATATATATATATATATTTTCTGAGGTTTTCGCGGGTATTTGTATGTAGGTCTTTGGTTGTTCGGGTTTTCTCCCACGTAAAATTGGAAGTGTCTTGGCGACGTTTCGACGAAGTCCCATTCGTCATCTTCAGGCTGGTGTTTTCAGCTTCGTGCTTCGAGCAGCAATGTGTGGTCTTAGCTGTTTCTTCCTTTTAACTGCCAGTGGGGTATGAACTGATTGGGTGGGAGCTTGGCTGTGTTCTGATTGGGTGGAGGTGTGTTCTGATTGGTTAGGGGCTTGGCTGTGCTCTGATTGGCTGGGGGGTTGGCTGTGCTCTGATTGGCTGGGGGGTTGGCTGTGCTCTGATTGGCTGGGGGAGTGTTCTGTTTGGTTGTGCTCAGGTTAGTCTGAGTTGCAGAGGGATTCAAGATTTTGGGCTGCCCTGCCATTCCTTGGCTTCGCGTTCGTGGTCGTGCTTCCTCTTCATGGAGGGTGTCAGTTTGCTTCATGTATGGATTGGGGGGGTTTAAAGTGGCTAATGATGCAGCTGTGGTCTGGCTTCTGGTTTGTGGTCGTGCCTCATAGTCAGTGTGGCTTTGGGTTTGTTTTTTGCGTGGATGTTTGGTGGTGACATCCTGTGTGGTTTTTGTGAGTGTGGGTCTGGTATCATTTTTTGTGTTAGGGAGTCGTTTGTCAATGAGGGCGGGTTTCCAAATGGCTGGTAGGCGGGAGGTATCATCTCGCTTGTTCATGCTGTGTGGGCGTTTTTCTATCTCGATGGCTTCTCTGATTATTCTGTTATTAAAATGTTCACTTTTGGCAATGGTTCTGGTATTTTTAAAGTCAATTTCATGTCCTGTAGCTTTAAGGTGTTGGACCAGGGAAGATGTTGGTTCCTCTTTTTTGACTGAGTTCTTATGTTCTTCAATGCGTGCACTTATTCTTCTGTTGGTTTGTCCGATGTATGTGGTGGGACAAGTGGTGCATGGGATTTCGTATACTCCTTGATTTTCTAATTCAATTTTATCTTTGGGGTTTCTAAGGATGGTGGATATTTTTCTGTTTGTGCAGAATGCTGTTTTGATGTTGTGTTTATGGAGGATCTTACTGATTCTGTCTGTGATGCCTTTTATGTATGGGAGGATGGCTTTGCCGTTTTCTTGTTCTTTGTCTTGGATTTTAGTGGGGGTTTCTTTTTGGATTAGGTTTGTAATCTTATTTCTTTGGAATCCATTGGATGTTAGTACATTGGTGAGAGTGTGTAGTTCGGTTTTTAGGTGTTGTTCGTCAGCTAAGCGTTTTGTTCTGGAGATGAGTGTCTTGGCTACAGAGTTGATCTGTGCTGGGTGGTGGTGTGAGAGAGCGTGCAGATAGCGGTTTGTGTGTGTTTTCTTCTGGTAGATGGTGTGTCCTAGGGAGCCATTGGATTTCTTGTAGACTAAGACATCCAGGAAGGGAAGTTGGTTGTTAGTTTCTGTTTCCATGGTGAACTGTATTTTGGGGTGTAGGCTGTTGAGGTGTGTGAGGAAGTTGTCCAGTTTTTCTTTCCCATGTGGCCAGATTATGAAGGTGTCGTCTACGTATCTGAGCCAGAGTTTGGGTTTGTGATCGATTTTTCTAGAGCTTGGGTTTCAAAGTGTTCCATGTAGAGGTTTGCAATGACAGGTGAGAGGGGTGATCCCATGGGTGCTCCTTCTGTTTGTTTGTATTTTGTGTCCATTATAGATGAAGTATGTGTTGGATAGGCAGTGGTTGGTCAGATCTAAGATGTGTTTGGGGGGGTTATATTTGTTTGGATAGCTGTCAAGGCTTCTTGATAGGCACTTGGGTGAAGAGGGATATGACATCGATGTCATATCCCTCTTCACCAAGTGCCTATCAAAGAAGCCTTGACAGCTATCCAAAACAAAATATACCCCCCCAAACACATCTTAGATCTGACCAACCACTGCCTATCCAACACCTACTCATCTATAATGGACAAAAATACAAACAAACAGAAGGAGCACCCATGGATCACCCCTCTCACCTGTCATTGCACCTCTACATGGAACACTTTGAAACCCAAGCTCTAGAAAAATCGGATCACAAACCCAAACTCTGGCTCAGATAACGTAGACGACACCTTCATAATCTGGCCACATGGGAAAGAAAAACTGGACAACTTCCTCACACACCTCAACAGCCTACACCCCAAAATACAGTTCACCATGGAAACAGAAGCTAACAACCAACTTCCCTTCCTGGATGTCTTAGTCTACAAGAAATCCAATGGCTCCCTAGGACACACCATCTACCAGAAGAAAACACACACAAAACGCTATCTGCACGCTCTCTCACACCACCACCCAGCACAGATCAACTCTGTAGCCAAGACACTCATCTCCAGAACAAAACGCTTAGCTGACGAACAACACCTAAAGCCCGAACTACACACTCTCCCCAATGTACTAACATCCAATGGATTCCATAGAAATAAGATTACAAACCTAATCCAAAAAGAAACCCCCACTAAAATCCAAGACAAAGAACAAGAAAACGGCAAAGCCATCCTCCCATACATAAACGGCATCACAGACAGAATCAGTAAGATCCTCCATAAACACAACATCAAAACAGCATTCTGCACAAACATAAAAATATCCACCATCCTTAGAAACCCCAAAGATAAAATTGAATTAGAAAATCAAGGAGTATACGAAATCCCATGCACCACTTGTCCCACCACATACATCGGACAAACCAACAGAAGAATAAGTGCACGCATTGAAGAACATAAGAACTCAGTCAAAAAAGAGGAACCAACATCTTCCCTGGTCCAACACCTTAAAGCTACCGGACATGAAATTGACTTTAAAAATACCAGAACCATTGCCAAAAGTGAACATTTTAATAACAGAATAATCAGAGAAGCCATCGAGATAGAAAAACGCCCACACAGCATGAACAAGCGAGATGATACCTCCCGCCTACCAACCATTTGGAAACCCGCCCTTATTGACAAACGACTCCCTAACACAAAAAATGATACCAGACCCACACTCACAAAAACCACACAGGATGTCACCACCAAACATCCACGCAAAAAACAACCCCAAAGCCACACTGACTATGAGGCACGACCACAAACCAGAAGCCAGACCACAGCTGCATCATTAGCCACTTTAAACCCCCCCAATCCATACATGAAGCAAACTGACACACTCCATGAAGAGGAAGCACGACCACGAACGCGAAGCCAAGGAATGGCAGGGCAGCCCAAAATCTTGAATCCCTCTGCAACTCAGACTAACCTGAGCACAACCACACAGAACACTCCCCCAGCCACTCAGAGCACAGCCAACCCCCCAGCCAATCAGAGCACAGCCAACCCCCCAGCCAATCAGAGCACAGCCACGCCCCTAACCAATCAGAACACACCTCCACCCAATCAGAACACAGCCAAGCTCCCACCCAATCAGTTCATACCTCCACTGGCAGTTAAAAGGAAGAAACAGCCAAGACCACACCCTGCTGCTCGAGGCACGAAGCTGAAAGCACCAGCCTGAAGATGACGAATGGGACTTCGTCGAAACGTCGCCAAGACACTTCCAATTTTACGTGGGAGAAAACCCGAACAACCAAAGACCTATATATATATATATATATATATATACATTGCTTACTGGTGTACACCGCTTAGAGAGTGCTTGCACTTAAAGCGGTATATAAGTCTCATAAAATAAAAAATAAAAAATAAATAAAATCCCTGGCTGAGTTCACAGGGAACGGAGCAGGTCCCGCTTGGCCTTCATTCTTTGCACTTTCTCAGCTTCCCTGAAATGTCTTTTTCTTTTTTTTCACCAGGAACGTTCAGCCTGGACCTTCTGCTGGATATTAAGAGCGCTCCTTTGGCCCGCTTGCTTCTGTACACAATTCTGGATAATGGAGAGCTTGTGGCGGACTCTGCTGATTTCCCCATTGAGCCCTGTTTTGCAAATAAGGTAAGGCTGCCGACAAGCTTCGTCCATACCCCTTCCTTGCCCCAAAGATGCCCCAGACCCCACTTAACCATTTGCAGAGATAGAGCTTCACTGAGGAACTGGCATCTCATTCCCAGCTTGTGCTAAGACAGGCTTAGTAATAGGACGAGAGAGTTGGAAGGGACCTTGGAGGTCTTCTAGTCCAGCCCCCTGCTCAAGCAGGAAACCCCATTCCATGCTGGACAAATGGCTCTTCTTGAAAACCTCCAGTGTTGGAGCATCCACAGCTTCTGGGGGCCAGTCAATCAAGGGGAACCGAGGAGGTTTCCTCAGCAGAGCCCAACCAGACCACCTGCAAAGGTGTTCTTGGTCGTGCAGGGGAGGAGCCTAAGGGAGGCCGCTGATCCACAGGGCTTCCATTGGCCCCCTGCAGGATCGCCCCTCTCATGTGTCTGGAAGACCCTGCCTCCATAGGCGGTTGTCCTGCAGCGGCCAGAAAGACTGGACACCCTTCTCTGTGTGGCTTTTGCTTGTGGGAGTAACAGCTTTTGGGGAGGCTGATTGCCCATTTCACAAAAAAGGAGGAAGGAAGGAAGGAAGGAAAAAAAAGGGAAGGAGGGAAGAAGAAAGGAATTAAGGAAAGGAAGGAAAGAAAGAAGGAAGGAAGGAAAGCAAAGAAGGAAGGGAAGGAAGGAAAGAAGGAAAGAAAGAAAGAAGGAAGGAAGGAAAGAAGGAAAGAAAGAAGGAAAGAAGGAAGGAAGGAAGGAAGGAAGGAAGGAAGGAAGGAAAGAAAGAAAGAAGGAAGGAAGGAAGGAAAGAAGGAAAGAAAGAAAGGAACGAAAGATAGAAGGAAGGAAAGGAAGGAAGGAAAGAAAGAAGGAAAGGAAGGAAAGAAAGGAAGAAAGAAAAGAAAGAAAGAAAGAAAAGATAGAAGGAAAGAAAGGAAGGAAAGCAAAGAAGGAAGGAAAGAAGGAAGGAAAGGAAGGAAAGAGAAGGAAGGAAAGGAAGGAAGTTAAGGAAGGAAAGAAAGAAGGAAAGCTAAGAAGGAAGGAAAGGAAGGAAGGAAGGAAAGAAAGGAAGGAAGGAAGGAAGGAGAAGGAAGGAAAGGAAGGAGGGAGGGGGGAGGAAGGAAGGAAGGAAAGAAAGAAGGAAGGAAGGAAAGGAAGGAAGGAAAGGAAGGAAAGAAGGAAGGAAGGAAAGGAAGGAAGGAAGGAAGGAAGGAGAAGGAAGGAAGGAAGGAGCAAAATTCTCACCCTGCAGTGTCTATAAAAAGAGGAAGGACTAGAACCCCTTTTAGGAGAATCGTCCCTTGCTCCTTCTCCCTCGCTTTGCCAAGCGATCGGTCTGTTTCCTTCTTTTTAGCTTTATTATAGATTCCGGCTACTAGATTCTTCCCTCCGTCTTTTTTTAATACGTTCCCTTTCTCCCCTCCTTTGGCTTAAATGGAGAAGGAAAGGTGTGGGGGGGGAACAGGGGCTCTTCCGACAGCGCTTGCCGTGGAAAGGGAGGGGAGGGAGGGATCTTTGAAAACCACGAAGCCAAGGTCTTCTGCCCAATCCCAAAGGTTGGCTGGGGGGGGGCAGCCCTAGAGGAGAAGCACATTCCAGGGTGATTTTTGTTGGCGTTGTGTGGCGGCGCATTCACTCTCGTTTTTTCTGTCGTCCAGGTGAACCTGCGATTCGCTGAGCCCGAAGGCTTGCCTGGCAGCAACCTCAATCTCCACCTTTCCGCTGCCCAGAACTCCCTCTGCGCCATCTGGGCAGTTGACAAGAGCATCTTCCTTCTGAAGCCTGAAGCTGAGCTGTCTCCTCAAAAGGTGAGGCCTTTATTTAAGCCAGCTGAAAGCAGAAGCAGAAGCAGAAGCAGAGGAAGGAAAAGGGGAAGGGGAAGGAGGAGGAGGAGGAGGAGGAAGAGGAGGAGGAGGAAGAAGAAGAAGAAGAAGAAGAAGAAGAAGAAGAAGAAGAAGAAGAAGAAGAAGAAGAAGAAGAAGAAGAAGAAGAAGAAGAAGAAGAAGAAGAAGAAGAAGAAGAAGAGCCTGAACTCACGACAAATATGCTAACTAAGCCAAATATGGAGACTCACATTATTAGGCCAACAGTCTAATGCAGGGCTTTTCAACCTTTTCATCCATTGTACCACTTTTAGGAAATGGCAACATCCGAGTACCACCAGTCGCCTAGCAAGGTGTCAAAAACTTGATGACAAAAAAAAAGGAAAAAAAAGTGATAAAAGTACAGGTTGTCCTCGACTTACAGCAGTTTGCTTAGTGACTGTTCGAAATTACAGTGGCACTGAAAAAAGTGCCCCCCAAGGCCCAGCCGAGCAAGACACCTGCCTGCCCACCTGGCGGTGCTCTTCATCCTGTCTGAGATTTTCATTGTTGTGAGCATTTCTGTTGGGGATTGGCAGCTGGGGTGGAGTGGGGGGGGGTATTTGTTTTTTATTTCTCCGTCTGCTGGGTGGTTGCAGCAGGTTTTGGTCACTTCACATGACCCTGGGACACTGTGACCGTCATAAATATGAATCAGTTGCCAAGCATCTGAATGTAAATCACAAGACTCTGGAGATGCTGCAACGTTCCAGCTGATCGGCGCTTCTTCTGGGCTCAGCGGAAGCGCCAGGATCAGCGCCGAGCTTCAGCTGGAGCCTGTCGCTGATCCTGGCGATTCCACTGAGCCCTGACAGCCCTGCAGCTCCAGCCATCTCTGGCTCAGGCTTGTGCAGTGCTGCCACCGGTTCAGCTCATTCCCCTCCCCCACTACCACTTTTCTAGGATGGTCGCGTACCACCTGCCAGGTGCCAATGTACCACAGGTAGTACCCATACCACTGGTTGAAAAACCCTGATCTAATGATTATGAAGGGACTAGCTTCCTTGAAAAGTTGATAACTGGATGGTCTCCCTTGACTCAAATGACACATGCAGGAATGAAGAGAGATCCACCCGAGGATTTAAAGGAAACTGCTATGGAAGCCTGTTTCTGGCACAAAAGGAAGGCCAGAGTTAGACTAAAAAAATGGGGTTTTTTTTAATGTGACTTTTAACGGAAGAACCTAAAATTTCACTTAATGGGCTAAGGAGATTTTTAAAAGACACTAATTGATTTAATATTTGGGATTTAGCCCTATAAGAGAAATAAAAATTAGTTACTAGAATAATAGTTTTAAATTATAATATAGAAGATGGATTCAGAGGATAAAGGTTATTTTATTAGTAAGTGATGATATTAGGATGAGAAGTAGAATATGATTCTGAAATAAACTAAGAACTTATCTGAATAAATAATAAGTGTATTTTAGATATGATAACTATTTCAGTCATGAACTAAGGGGACCTAAATACGAGGGACATTAAGCCAACTGGAATACTGTAACTGAAATCAGATAAAAGTTAAAAACAGGATATGGAGGCGTATAAGTCAAAAGATATTGGTAAATGTTTCAGTTGATTGAGTTGTAACTAGCAATGTATTAATTTGAATGTGATATAATAAACCAAGGGAAACAGAGAGGAGATTTTTGATGTAACCCAGCGGTTCTCAACCTGTGGGTCGGGACCCCATTTGGGGTCGAACGACCATTTCACGGGGGTCGCCAAACAAAGCAGTCCGCCATTTCCCCCCCCCCTTTTCCTTAGCTGTGCTACTCCCTTTTATTCTATTGGCTTTTGAAAGCCAATAGAATAGACTCTCTTGAATAGAGTCTCATTCTATTGGCTTTCAAAAGCCAATAGGAATTGTCCAGGCGGTCTCTGCCCTGCTGAGCCCGCCAAAAGTCCCATTCTGCAAACGGTGCTGCACCAGTTGAGTAGTCCTTGACTTACGACCGGTTGAGTAGTCCTCGATTTATGACCGGTTGGGGGTCGCGACATTAAAAAGGTTGAGAACCACTGATGTAACCTGACATATGTATGAAAGAGCTTGTTATTGGACTATGGATTACCCAACCACCATGTTGCTTCCTTAATACCTGGACCTTTGTGAAATTGGAAAATTAATAAAACTTGTTTAAAAAAAAAAAAAGGTGAGGCCAAGTTGCCTTCCGGGTCTTGGCAGGCTGTGAAACCTCAAGCCCTCCGGCGATGGCCTCTCAGTAACAGAGATGGAAGGGATCTTGGAGGTCATCTAGCCCAACCCCCTGCTCAAGCAGGAGACTCTTTTACCATTCCTGGACAAACGGCTGTCCGGTCTCCGGTGAAGGTTGGATTAAAAAACCTCCAGGGATGGAGGACCCACGACTTCTGGAGGCCAGCCGTTCCGCTGGCTAACTGTTTTCAGGGTCTCTTCCCAGAGGTGGACTGAATTGCCCGTCATCCTCCATCGGAGGAGGGGGAGCCTCCCCTGAATTTCCCCTTAGAACAATTTGGCTGCTGTGCTGTAAAAGCAAACAAACAGCTGCATGGAGTCCCAGAGGCATTCTTGGCCATCAAACGGTGGGGATGGATGGAAGGAAGGAAGGAAGGAAGGAAGGAAGGAAGGAAGGAAGGAAGGAAGGAAGGAAGGAAGAGGACTTCTGGGATTGCAGGTTTGATTGTAACTTTGGCAGTTTGGCAACTCTTTTGTGTGCACAAGTAACTAGGGCAGGGGTAGGCAACTTTGGCTCTTTTATGACTCGTGGACTTCAATTCCCAGAATTCCTGAGCCAGCATGGCTCAGCTTGGAAACCTCTCCCTTTCCCCTCAGCATGGCTGGCTCAGGAATTCTGGGAGTTGAAGTCCACAAGTCACAAAAGAGCCAAGATAGCCTATACCTGCCCTAGGCTATATAAATAACACTTACAATAGCCCTTAGACCAGGGGTAGGCAACCTTGGCTCTTTTATGACTCATGGACTTCAACTCCCAGAATTCCTGAGCCAGCATGGCTCAGCTTGGAAACCTCTCCCTTTCCCCTCAGCATGGCTGGCTCAGGAATTCTGGGAGTTGAAGTCCACGAGTCATAAAAGAGCCCAGGTGGCCTACTCCTGAACTAGGGGAAGAAGCATTTCATGTTGCAAAATCCAAAACTGGCAACAAGACCCAGTCCTTGATGACTCACCCTGGTCCCTTCTAGGGATTTGTGGGAACCAATGACGTTGGTTCCCTTCAGTCGGTTCCCTTTAATTTTCCCACCGGTGCTTCTCCACCTCCTTAGCCATAAGATGTGTGGACTTCAACTCCCAGAATTCCCCAGAATTGACCTTCTGGACTAGCAAAGTTAATGCGGAAGCCAGATCCACTTCACAACAGTGTCACTAACTGAACAACTGCAGTGACTCATTTAACAACCAACCGTGGCAAAAAAAAAATCACAAAATGGGGCAAATTCACCGAAGGACTGTCTCATTGAGCGACAGAAATTTTGGCCGTAAGCCGAGAGCGACCTGTACTGAACTAGAATTTCATCATTTTCAGATTTATGATCTGCTGCCTGTAAAAAACCTCAGGGGCTACTACTACAAAAATGAGAACTTGGAAGACTCAGACACAAACCCTTGCATGCCTCCCAAAAAGATCGTTGTGGAAGGAATTCGCTACCAGACCGATACCTATTCTTACGGTGAAGGAGACGCCTATACAATCCTCAAGGTAAGCCACCATCCCCCCAAGTCCCCAAACTCCTGGCAGAATTTGGAATTTCACTCTAAGACTGGTTAGAAAAGGAAAGAAAGTCATTTTAGACAGAACCATCCCATCCCAAGAGCAAGTCTTTTTTTTTTTTTAAATGTACTTAATAAACAAAGATTAAAAGGAGTGAAAATAGAGGGTTTCTTTTGTTTTTTAGAAAAATACACCGGTTAAACATTCTGAGGTGATTTCATCCCTGGTCTCTGATGTGGCAGAGTTGGAGTTGGAAAAGACCTTGGAGGTCTTCTGAATCCCCTGTTCAACAAGGAGAGACTCTATAGCAGGGGTAGGCCACCTTGGCTCTTTTATGACTCATGGACTTCAACTCCCAGAATTCCTGAGCCAGCCATGCTGAGAGGAAAGGGAGAGGTTTCCAAGCTGAGCCATGGCTGGCTCAGGAATTCTGGGAGTTGAAGTCCACGAGTCATAAAAGAGCCAAGGTGGCCTACCCCTGGCCTAGGAGGTTCACCGCTTAGAACAGGAAGACTTAGGCCAGGGGTAGGCCACCTTGGCTCTTTTATGACTTGTGGACTTCAACTCCCAGAGTTCCTGAGCCAGCATGGCTCTGCTTGGAAACCTCTCTCTTTCCCCTCAGCATAGCTGGCTCAGGAATTCTGGGAGTTGAAGTCCACGAGTCTAAAAGAGCCAAGGTGGCCTACCCCTGCACTAGGTTCTCAAAACAACCTAGTACCTATGGTAGGGGTAGGTAACCTTGGCTCTTTTATGACTTGTGGACTTCAACTCCCAGAATTCCTGAGCCAGAATAGATGAGAAAGAACTGGAGAAGATAACAAAATACAAAGACTTACAAATAGAAATAGAAAGACTGTGGCAAAAGCAAGCAGTGGTCACCCCTCCCCTTTGCATGATCATGCTTTGGGTCGGGGTAGTCCACCTTGGCTCTTTTATGACTCCTGGATTTCCAACTCCCAGAATTCCTGAGCCAGCCTTGCTCAGCTTGGAAACCTCTCCCTTTCCCCTCAGCATGGCTGGCTGAGGAATTCTGGGAGTTGAAGTCCCCGAGTCATAAAAGAGGCAAAGGATGCCTACCCCTAGTTTAGATAGGCTGAATCCCAGCCTTGGTATCATAATTTTCATAACACATTGTAGCTTTAACACATTGGTGGTCTGGTGGTGAAAATGTTCGCCTCCCAGTCAGAAGGTTGAGAGTGCAATCCTAGGTAGCGGCAGATGTTTCTCTCCTAGGGTGCGAAAGAGAAAAAAAAATATCTGCTGCAAAAAAATATCTGTGTAGTGTCAGGAGGGACCCATAAATGCTCAACTCCATCCAGTCACCCTGACTCTACCCTGAATTAAGGGATTAGAAGGTCATTAAAAGGGTGTTTTATTGTGTTTTTGACACAACCCTCCCCCCCAAATGGAAAGGGTGCATTGTCACATCCATCTTTATTTTTTAACTAGTTTAACACAGCACTCTGGATGGACAATAGATGAATAATAGATGGACAGATGGATGGATCGAAGGAGCGGAGAGGGGGGGAGGGAGAGAGAGAGTGTGTTTGTGGGGTTTCTTTTCTATTCTTTCTGTAATATTCCATAATGAATTTCTGCTCATTTTACAGGACTTTGGTTTCAAAACTTTTACTAGCGCCCAGATACACAAGCCTAATATTTGTGTCACCAGAACAGACGTGCGCTGTAAGAATCTTAAGTGGACTGATAGGGTGGGATGGGGCTCCTCTATCTATCTATCTATCTATCTATCTATCTATCTATCTATCTATCTATCTATCTATCTATCTATCTATCTATCTATCTATCTATCTATTTCATTTGAAGGTCAAAAAAAGTCAAGAGGGTGACTACAGCTGTCCCATCAAAGCCCTGTCTCTTCTTTATGTCCATAAGACAGACCTGTCAAACACAAGGCCCGGGGTCCGGATGCGGCCCGCAAAGTGGTTTCATGTGGCCCGTGAAGCTATCCTGGAAACAGTGAGGGAATGGCCCCCGCTGCCTTGGCCCTGGCCCAGGCTGGCCGGCCGGGAGCCAATGTACAATTTTGTGGTGGCCATCTATGCTGAAATGCATTCAGTCTTAGCTCCACAAGGCCATCTGGAAACAGCGAGGAACCAGCCCCTGCCATGTCAGCCCCGCCCTTTGGGTGCATGCTGGGGAGGTGTCACCCTTTGTGAGAAATGAAGAAATTCACCATCGCCTGGAAGTGGCCAGCAAATGGTCCTCGCCTACTTCACCTATCCGGCTTGATGGGCTCTGGGGGAGGGGTTTCGACAGGCTCCTCCAATGGACCATGCCTTGGTGCTTGCCCTGGTCCCACCCCCTTCTGCCAGACACCCTCAGATCTGTCCCACTCCTGCTCAGGCCCCCACGGGCACCCTTGACGCGAACGATGTAGAGCTGGCCACGCCCACCCAGTAGGCCACGCCCACCCAGTAGGCTGCATCCACCCTGCTTACATACACCCCAAGGGCAACCGCAATGCTGATGCGGCCCTCAATGAAATTGATTTTGACACCCCTGCCATAAGATGAGGCAGGATAAGGAAGACTCTTGATGCCTTTGAACTCTGGCATGGGATGGGATTCCTGAGGGTAGCTTGGACAGCTTAAAAAAACCCAAACTGATGAATCATTGAACAGATCAACTGCAAGTAGTCCCTCGGGCACAAAGGATCAGGCTCAAGCTATCATATTTCAGACACCTTATGTAAAAAAAAAACCTAGCTTTCTTGAGGAGACTCTAATGCCTGGAAAAGTGGTGGAAGGAAACAAGGAGTAGACAACAAGCAGGTAGGGGGATGGCATCCATTTCAGGGTTGATGGAGGGACTGCTAGAAAAGCTGAAGGACCAAGTGAGGGACTGATTGTCATGCAGAATATCTGTGTAGTCAGTAAGAAAGCAACAAAGTGCGGTGGCTCAGTGGCTTAATAATAGTGGAGATGGGCTATGCCTGTGGTGGCGAACCTATGGCACGCGTGCCACAGGTGGCACGCAGAGCCCTCTCTGTGGGCAGGCGCGCCGTCGCCCCAGTCCTAGGCCTTCAGCTGGGTTTTATAAAACCTTTTCGCTTTAGGTCTCCGCCGCCGTGTGCAAAAAAAAAAAAAAAAAGGTCCAATCAATCAATTTCAACTTCTTGCGGGGAAAAAAAGATCTCGCAAAGTTGGAATTGATTGGTTGAACTTTTTAGTCCCACCCAGTCTGCCGTTACCACTGCAGCCACGCCCACCCAATGGGCCACACCCACCCAGCACCCGACGATAATAAGTGGGTTTTGGGTTGCAGCTTGGCCACTCGGTCTCTAAAAGGTTTGCCATCACTGCGGTATGCTCCGGTGGTTTGAGTCCCAGCGCTATGTGGCGGTGTGAGCTTCCATCGCTCACCTCAGCTTCTGTCCACCTAACAGTTCTAAAGCACGTTCTATGCAAGTAGATCAGGAGGTACCCACTTTGGTGGGGAGATGAGTTGGTGCTCCCTGCAGACAGTCAGACTCCTGCTGGCTCTGAACCTACCCGTTCATGGCACCTGTTTGCAAGGTAGCTCCGGGGAAGGGAAGGGAAGGGAAGGGTGGTGCTACAGGAAAGGCGCCCATCTTTTTTTGGGGGGGTGCAAAGTCAGCCCACCCTCCTGTGGCGCACTTTGGGAAGCGCATGAATGTGTCCTACAACAGAGCTGGTAAATTGGCAAGCCAAACTACCACTCTGCAATAACATTGTAGTCTCCTGGCTAATGTAAAAATGCCATAGCATAAGGATGAAGATGAGGAGGAGGAGGAGGAGGAGGAGAGGGAGGAGGAGGGTAAGATAAGAGCATAAGAGGAAAAGAATAAGAATCAGCAACAAATTGATGACCTACAATCATCAATCAAGGAGGCAGGACTTTGCTTAATTGCAGCCACCCTCTTGACTTTTTGAACCCGCAGTGGACACTCTGGTTGCAAAGAATATTTCAGTAGACCTTGAAAACTCAACCAGTTGGAGAAAGTGTCCTTAGGATTTCATCTTCTGCATTTCCTTCTCTTTGTTTAACCAGTGCTTGTGGTTCTCAGAAGTGGTAATTATTATCTTTTAAATGCTTGTAAGGGTGATGGGTATCGCCTCGGAGAATTAATCTTGAAGAACAGCTTGGAGGTGCTAAAATAACAAAGAAATGCAAGCTTTTTCTCTTTGCAGACAGGGTCTATGATGCTGTAGGAGGTATGGCTGCACCAATGACTGCAGAAATGAACTCGGGTGCAGAAGCAGTGGAAACAACCGTCCGGAGCTTTTTCCCAGAAACCTGGTTATGGTCCATCACATCTCTGAGGTAATCCAAGGGTTCCATGTTTGGTGACAGGGGTAACTCTTTAGGGAGAAATATTACGACCTATTAGCTGCTAATAGATACTGTATACATTTGCAGATCTACTCATAAGAGCAGCATGGTGGCCTAGTGGTGGAGACGCTTGCCTCCCACTCTGAAGGTTGAAAGTTCAATCCTAGGTAGTGGCAGATGTTTCTCTTATCAAGGCGCAAACAGAAAATATCTGTTGCGAACTCCACATAGGCCTCAGGAAGGGCATCTGGCCAGTAAACGCTCAGCTCCCAGTCAGTCGCCCTGACTCTACCCAGAATTAAGGGATTATAGCAGGGGTCTTCAAACTTGGCCCTTTTATGACCCGTGGACTTCAACTCCCAGAATTCCTGAGCTAGCCATGCTGAGGGGAAAGGGAGAGGTTTCCAAGCTGAGCCATGCTGGCTCAGGAATTCTGGGAGTTGAAGTCCATGAGTCATAAAAGGACCGAGTTTGAAGACCCCTGGATTATAGGGTTGTAAAAAGAAAAAAAACATGGATAAGGCCATCTACAGATAAAAAGATCCTCAAATTTTTAATCAAAATACTGTGAAAAATGTGCTGCCCATAGATAATTCAACCCCCATTTTTCATGGTACACTTTATTTGGTAAACTTTGAGGGTCAGCTTGTCCATTGATCACACTCAATGTGTAGTCCTTAATGGAGCTACATTTACATGGAGCAGGGGTAGGCAACCTTGGCTCTTTTATGACTCGTGGACTTCAACTTCCAGAATTCCCGAGCCAGCCTGGCTCAGCTTGGAAACCTCTCCCTTTCCCCTCAGCATGGCTGGCTCAGGAATTCTGGGAGTTGAAGTCCACGAATCATAAGAACCAAGGTTGCCTACCCCTGCACTAGAAGACCTCCAAGGTCCTTTCCAACTTTGATATTCTGTTATAGATATGGATATTTTATGTTATTTTATTTATTTTATTTTATTATATTATATTTTATTATTTATTTTATTTTATTATTTATATTTCACATTTCTGAACCCCCCCCACCTCGACTTAACGATCAGAATTGAGCCCAAACATTTCTGTTGCTAAGCAAGACAGTTGTTAAGTGAGTTTTGCCCCATTAACAACCTTCCTTGCCACCGTTGTTAAGTGAATCGCCATGGTTGTTTCATTAGTAACATGGCCGTTCGGTGAATCTGGGCTTCCCCCCTTGACCCTGCCGGCCAGAAGCTCGCAAAATGGATCACATGACCCAGGGACACTGCAACCGTCATAAATATGAGTCAGTAACCAGGAGGTCTGAATTTTGATCACATGACTTCGGGGATGCTGCCGCGGCCGTCAGCATGAAAAAATGGTTGCAGGCCGCTTTTTGCAGGGCTGTCGTAACTCTGAATGTCACCAACCGAACTGTGATAAGTCGAGGGCTTATGTGTTATTAAGGTGACCAACCGTCCTCCTTTAGGGAGGACAGTCCTCCTTTTGTGACTTCTGTCCTCCCTCAAAAAGTGTCCTCCTATGTGTCCTCCTTTTCGATATTTGAAGACTTATCTGCAGGGCTTTTTTTTTTTCTCATAGAACGCTCAGAATGGCGTTCTGGCACCTTTTTTTTTGATGGTTTTTTTTTTCAACTTTTGCATGAGCTGTGCTACTCCCCCTATTGGCTTTCTCTAGCCAATAGGAATTGCTGCTGAGCGCGCCAAAACACTTGGCCCGCAAACTTTGCACATGCAAGTTGTCTGCAGCGAAGGTGAATTGGCAGGAACTTAGCACCCCTCCCTGCTACCCAACTACATCATCTCCTTGTTCAGGGGTAGGCAACCCAAAACATTCAAAGAGCCACTTGGACCCATTTCCCACCGAAAACAAAACACCGGGAGCCGCAAAACCCTTTTGATATCTAAAATGAAGATAATACTATATATATCCTTTTTTACCTTTATTATAGGTGTGTGCATGTTTGTGTGTGTGTGTGTGTTTGTGTGTGTGTGTGTGTATGTGTGTGTGTACATATGTGTGTGTGTGTGTGTGTACACACACAGGTAAAAAAAGGATATATGCAGTGTTATCTTCATTTTAGATGTCAAAAGGGTCTCTCTCTCTCTCTCTCTCTCTCTCTCTCTCTCTCTCCCTCCCTCCTATCTGCTGCTCACCTGGCAAGCTTCAAGGTGTTGTCCAACAAGCTCAGGGGTAAGCAACCTCGTCTCTTTTATGACTCATGGACTTCAACTCCCAGAATTCCTGAGTCAGCCTAGCTGGGCTAGCTAGCTCTCTCCTGCCCTTCCTGCTTCCTGCAGAGACGCAGCAAAGGGAGGAGCTCCACCCAGGAAGCTTTTCAGCTCCTCAGAGAACACTGTGAGTGCACTCTCTTTTACACACACATACACACACACACACACACAGAGGGAGAGTGAGAGGGGGGGGCAGAGAAGCGCAATTGCCTCTCTCTGTCTCTGTCTCTCTCTGCAAAGGCAGAGGAGGCTGGGAGCCACAGGGGAAGGCCCAAAGAGCTGCATGCGGCTCCAGAGCCGCAGGTTGCCGACCTGTGTCCTAGTTAGTCCCGAGATACCTGGAGGAGACTGGAGTGGCAACGCCACAGAAGCTTTCTCTTGATCTTTGGTCCTGCTAGGGCAATAATGGCTGTGGGTGCAAGAGGAAGGGGCAGCGGGGCTGCTGTGGGCGGGAGTGTGAGAGGCAGTGGTGGCTGGCTGCCCCCCATACTGTGGGAGCCACGGGGCCTGCTTCACACGGGACTGCACAGGGTGGGCGGTGGTGCTGACAGGGTGGCTGCAGGTGAGGTGTGTTGACGACAGGCTGCCCCCCGGGGCTGGAGCTGGCGCAGCTGGTGCTTTGGGAGCTGCGGGGCCCGCTCTACACGGCGGGGCAGCAGTACTGGCGGGGTGGCTGTGGGCGGGGGCGCGGGCGCGGCATGTAAGCATAATTACAATATAAAATGTTACTGTTACACATGTTTTTTTATTATGCCTTTATCATAGTGTATTCTGCATTACTGTTGCAATGAATAAAATGTTTCTTTTATTTACGATATTTTTTTCTTCAATTTATTTGTGTCCTCCTTTTCACTGTAAAAAAGTTGGTCACCTTAGTGTTATTGTGTTCTCATCTTGTCAGGCCGTGAAAATATTGCTTTCTGAAACTCCTCTTCACCTCTGCTCCTCTTGCCTCCCTCCGCAGTGGGACCGACGCCACTCTGCCCGTCACTATCCCAGACACCATCACAGATTGGAGAGCGGGAGCCTTCTGCCTGTCCCCAGCGGTGGGTTTCGGCCTGGCCCAATCCACCTCCCTGATTGCCTTCCAGCCATTCTTCGTTGAAGTCACTCTGCCGTACAGCGTCGTCAGGGGGGAAGCCTTTGACCTGAAGGCCACCGTCTTCAACTTTCAGAAACGCCCCATCCAGGTGAGGAACTCTTCCATCTCTGCCACCTCCGTTCTCTTTCTCTCTCTCTCTGCCTCAATCTCTCTGGAGGCAGGCCCGCGTATAAAAGTAGGCCTCAACGGTTCAAAGTTACAGTGATCTGTGATCACTTTTTTTTCACATTTATGGAGCGCGGCAGCATCCGCGTGGTCATGTGATCAAAATTTGGACACTTGGCAACTGGCATGTATTTATAACGGTTGCAGTGTCCTGGCAACCCGGTGTCCCCATAGTTACTAACTTGATAACTGCAGTGTCCCTCTCATCTTTGTGGCAGCCCCTCAGATATTGGAACCCTGCTATCAAGTCACCCCTCGACCTTCTCTTCATTAAACTAGACACACCCAGTTCCTGCAGCCGTTCTTCATACATTTCAGCCTCCAGGCCCCTGATCATCTTTGTTGCTCTTTTCTGCATGCTTTCCAAAGTCTCAGCAACTTTTTTTATAATATTGTGACCAAAACTGGATGCAGTATTCCAGGTGTGGTCTTACTAAGGTTTTCTAAAGCAGTGCTAGTCTATACAAAAGCTGCTTATATATGTTTAAATGTGTGTTATGTATGTGGACACTTTGAGAGCAAGCAACTAAATTTCATTTTTAATGTGTGCCATTGTGCCCACAGTAAAAAATGACAGTAAAGGTTACCTACCTACCTACCTACCTACTTACCTACCTACCTACCTATTTATCTGTCTACCTACCTACCCACCTACCATCTACCTACCTATCTATCTATCTATCTATCTCTATCATCTATATCTATCATCATTCTATCTATCTATCTATCTATCTATCTATCTATCTATCTATCTATCTATCTATCATCTCTCTATCCTCTCTATCATTTGTCAGTCTGTCTGGCTGGCTACCTACCTACCCACCTACCTACCTACTCATCTATCTATCTATCTATCTATCTATCTATCTATCTATCATCTATCTACCTATTATCTATCTATCTATCTATTTATCTATCTACCTATCATCTATCTATCTATCTATCTATCTACCTATCATCTATCTATCTATCTATCTATCTATCATCTCTCTATCCTGTCTATCATCTGCAAGTCTGGCTGGCTGGCTACCTATCTATCTATCTATCATCTATCTATCTATCTATCTATCTATCTATCTACCTACCTACCTATCATCTATCTATCTACCTACCTATCATCTATCTATCTATCTATCTATCTATCTATCTATCTATCTATCTATCTATCTATCTATCTATCTATCTAGTACTTCATGTGACCTTGGTTCTATATTCATGCCATTCAGGATTGATATTGTTGAACTACCCTTCCCAGCCTCCCTCAGAGTTAACTGCTATCCAGTGCTGCTGGGAATTGTAGTTCAACCAGATTTGGGAAGGGCTCAGATTCTCCACATTTGCTTGAGTCCCATATGGCCTTTTGTGTGGCATTCATCTCCTCTTCCTCCTTGTCCTGTGAGTCCGCGAGGCAGTGGTGGTCTCCTCCTTCTAAGTCCTCTCTGGCTATTAACAGGTCAGCGTATCACTGTTGCTTTCTCCTGACTACGACGCTTCCCCTGTGGAAAAG
>NW_024098215.1:0-6116 GCF_016545835.1 Crotalus tigris | reverse complement strand
CACAGACTGTACCATTGAATTCAAGCCTGGGGCAAAACTCCCGAAGCCCAGATTATACTCCATGAGCCCAAAGGAGAAGGAGGAAATGGAAAGATTTATAAAAAAAAACCTGGAGAGAGGTTTCATTGAGACAGCCAAGCCTAAAGTGGCTGCCCCGGTCCTTTTTAGAGAGAAGAAGGATGGCTCTTTACGTTTATGCGTGGAGTATAGGGCCCTGAATACAATCAGTGAAAGCAACCTATACCCGCTGCCCCTCATGAAAGACATGCTGTCACACCTATCGAAAGGGAAAATTTTTTATAAACTAGACTTAAGGGAAGCTTACTATCGAGTAAGAATCAAGGAAGGGGACGAATGGAAGACTGCATTTAACTGCCCCATGGGGTGCTATCAATTCAAAGTCTTGCCATTTGGATTACAAGGGGGCCCTGCAGTCTTTATGCAATTAATCAATGACGCTTAGTGTCTAATGGCCGGCGGAAATACTGATTGACTGCTGGACGGAGCACCTGTTTAAGGGGTCCTTGTTACTTGGACGACATTCTTATCTTACCGAAACAAAAGGTAAGAAACGTCAAACTTGTCAGAGCGGTTTTAAAGAAAGCTTGCGAAGCGCACTCTCAACTATATCGCCAAACTCTGAAAAATGTTGTAGGCTTATACATTTTCACGCGAATTCCACAGGAAAGCGATGACTACCTAGCTATCGCTATTCCCACAGGGCATTGAACATGGACCCACAGAGAAGGTCAGAGCAGTATACTAGACATGGGCACCACCCATACGCACAAGAAGAGCAGAACTACAAAGTTTCCGGGCTTTGCCAAAATTTTACGCCAATTCATCCCCTCATTTGCCCAGATAGCCTTGCCCCTCACTACCTTACTAAAAACGAAGGGAGCATCCTCAGTAAAACCTAGCCAGCCACTAACATGGACAATGGAGTGCCAAGCAGCGTTTGAGAGACTAAAGAGACTTTTTTCTGCCAAACCAGTACTAAGGCACCCAGATATGGACAAGCCCTTCATAATACAGGCAGATGCAAGTGATGTGGCAGTGGGGCTGTGCTATTACAAGAAAATGATGATGCAGTATTGCAACCCTGTGCATATACATCCAAGAAACTCACGGAAACAGAACAGCGCTGGCCCGTATGGGAGAAGGAGGCTTATGGGATACGTTGGGCATTACTCACATGGCGACAGTTCCTGGAAGGCAACAAAATCCCCTTCAAGGTGTGGACTGATCACAAAAATTTGGAAGCCCTGAAAACTTCCAGGAAACTCAATCCCAAACAAGCCCGCTGGTCCCAGCATTTTCACCAATTCCAATTTAAGACTCAAACATTTGAAGGATGAAAGAACTTCCTGGGCAGATGCACTATCTCGCAGCCCCAATATAAACAGCGCACGAACCACAGACTTGGACCACTAAATGGCAGAGTCAACAACTGGCAGCGCCAGTAACCACAAGAACCCAAGCCAAAATAAACCCACAACTGGACAGCCAAACTGGGATTGAATTCAGAAAAAGTTTGGAAACAGATGATTGGTTCCAGAAAAACAAACATGTGTGCACAATGAGAGACGGATTGCCTTGGGTAGGGGAAAAGTTATATATACCAACAACTCAAAGACTAACTTTCATGCAACTTTGCCATGAAACAAAATCAGCAGGGCATTTTGGATTTGTAAAAACTTTACACTTAATTAAACGGCAATTTTGGTGGCCATCAATAAAAAAGGACATAGAAAGTTATGTTGCCAGCTGCCCAACCTGTGCATCAGCAAAGAGGTTGAAAGGGAAATAGCCAGGGCTGTTACAACCAGTGGCAAGTCCCTCAGCCCCTGGGGAAATCGCAGGATTTTATAGTGGAATTGCCCTGAAAGCAAGGGAAATACTGTTATATAGGACAGTCACGGACCTATTTCCAAACAGTGCACTTTATCCCGTTTTGCAAAAAATTCCCACTGCAAAGGCCTTAGCAAAACTTTTTATCCAGCACATTTACAGATTGCACGGGGCACCCCAACGCATCATCTCTGATAGGGGAGTGCAATTTACGTCTACATTTTGGAAGGAAATTTTATCCCTCTTAGGGACCACTCAGGGACTGACATCTAGCCATCACCCTCAGACAGATGGACAAGCGGAACGCTGCCAGTCGGTACTTGAGCAATATTTGAGATGTTTTTTAAATTTCCAACAGAGTGATTGGACGGACTTACTTCCTTTTGCAGAAGTTGCCTACAATAATGCAGTCCACTCCAGCACAGGATACACTCCTTTTCAAATAGCCAACGGCCAAAGTTTCAACCCTATGCCAGAGTTGACCCCAAAAGAACCAACGATCCCTTCACTGAAAGAATGGATGGAAAGCCTACCAAACACCTGGCCAATAGTCAGAAAATCACTAGATGAAGCTAGGCGGGCATACAAAGCACAAGCCGATAAAAAAAGGGTTGAGCCTACACCATTCATTATAGGAGAAATGGTGTACTTATCTACAAAATACCTAAAGTCCCTACAGCCCTGTAAAAAACTTGGACAAAAATATATAGGACCTTTTCCAATTAAAAGGATCATAAATCCAGTAACAGTAGAATTAGAATTACCCAAAAACCTCAGGCAAATACACCCAATTTTTCATTGCAGCTTGCTGAAAAGAGAGCATCAGTCACCTCTACGGCCAAAAATCCCCCCCCCACCACCTCCAATCATGGTGGAGGGGGAACAACACTTCGAAATAAAAGAGATCCTTGACTCTAGGATATATCGTGGAACAACTCAGTACCTAGTTGCCTGGAAACACCTCCCTGCCTCACAAAATGAGTGGGTCCATAAACGTCACGTCAGAGCCCCGAAGCTATTGAAGAAGTTTCACACAGAGTATCCTAACAAGCCTAACTAAATTTTTTACTTGTGTTTTCTTTCAGGTGGATCTATCTTATTGTTAAGAGGGGCCGGATGTCAGAATCCAATTATATTTCATCTTTAATTATCAAACATAGAAACTCCCAATTCTGCCTTCTCTGGATTCTGCCATAAGAGGGAGAAAAGGGGGAGAGCAAAGGTGCTTTATGGCCCTCACTTCCTTCAGCACACTTCAAAGGACTGAATGTGTGTTTATTGTGGCCTCTAAGCGTTAACATATCAAAGAAGAGTAATTGCCTTTCATGTAGTTATCTAAAGTCTCCATCCAGACGGAAGAAGAAAGGGGATGGAATTGTGATACTTGAAACTATCACTGGAAGGGGGGTTGATTGGGTGGGACTACTGGGGAACCCCTTAAAACGTTGAATGGGAGAGCTTGAACCCCAAGTCCTGTCTAGCATGCCTGCAACCATTTTCTCTTAATAAAGGATTCCTGTTGGAAGAATTATTCCAAGAGTTCTGTCTTCTTAAGATGCAAAGTGGGGTGGGTCCTCACACTATCCATTTTATTGTGGCTCCTGGAATGACCAAGACAATGGTCCTAGGACAGCAACAAGTGGCGAATGAAGAAGAAAGCAGCTATCCAGCAGAAGCCTGCGAAAGCGTCAAATTCCAGACACAAGCTGGCAATTAGGAAAGTGAAAGTGGAGTCAGTGAATACACTAAAGGGAAGTGAGGCATTAGAGCCACTCATTCCTTTTGAATACCGTGACCGAGCAGAGGGATTCAGTGAGAAGGAATCAGACATACTCCATTTTTTAAAAAAATAGTTTTATTCATTTATAAGATAAAATGTGAAAATACAAAAGCAAATAGTAGGGGACAACAGTAGAAAAAGGGAAAACAAAAAAGGTGTGAAGAAAGGGAGGGGAAGAAAAAAAAGGCATTGACTTCCGACTCTCTCTGTTGCAGTAAAATCAGACATTAAAATCAAACCTCAACTTTTTACATTTCTATAGTAGTATGCACTAGCCATTTCTGTATTGGCAAATCAGTCTAATCGGTAAAACCCAAAATCATAATACTTTTTTCCATCTCAAAGTCCAGAAGCGGTTTCCAAGTAGAAACAAAAGTACTTACGTTCTTTTCTTTTATCAGCACAGTCAATTGGGCCATCTCTGTTAATTCCATCAGCTTGTGTACTGTAACCATTTGTCCATGGTAGGAATCGAGGCATCCTTCCACTTTTTTGCATAGAGCAATCTTGCTACTGTCACCATATATAAAATCAGAGTTTCATTTTTTTTTCCAGTTCTCTTTCCATTAGGCCCCGAAGGAAAATTTCTGGTTTAATCTTTATGTTCACTTTAAGAAATTTCTGCATTAATATACTACTCCAATATTTCTTTGCTGGAATCAGATGTACTCCTGACCCACTGCTCCACAGACTGTGCTATTGAGATCTAAGCTAAGGAAGATGGAGGAACTTTTGGAGTTTATAGACAAGAACTTGGCCAGGGGATTTATCCAGCCAACAAAATCAAGGATGGCTGCCCCTGTGCTCTTCAAGGAAAAGAAGGGCGGGTCTCTCAGATTGTGCATTGATTACTGGGGGCTGAATTGTATCTGTGTGGAGATATATAACCCCTCCCCCTCATGAGGGACATGCTAGGTTACCTAGCCAAATGGAAGATCTTCACTAAGCTGGACTTGAGGGAAGCCTATTACCAAGTGAAGATTAAAGAGGGGGATGAATGGAAAACTGCATTTATCTGCCCTCTGGGTTGCTACCAATTTCGGGTGATGCCATTTGGGCTGCAAGGGGTGCCAGCAGTATTGATGCAGTTAATAAATGAGGTCTTATATGAACACCTGAACAAAGGGGTGCTGATATTCTAATTTATACTGAGACCATAGAAGAGCACATGAGGCTAGTGAGAGCAGTACTTGAGAAGTTACACAAAGCCCAGCTGTATATGAAGTTGTCTAAATGTGACTTTCTTGGGATTTGAAAACTTTTATTGGCAATTCATCCCCACTTTTGCCCAGATAACCAAAACCAAGTCAGCTACTAAATTGGTCCATCGAATGCCAGGCTGCCTTCAAAAAACTGAAGTGGCTTTTTGCTGTAGAGCCAGTTTTGAAATCCCAAACCCAGATGAGCCTTTTGTAATCCAGGCAAATGCCAACAATGTGGCAGTGGGGGAAGCTTTACTTCAGAGGAACAAATTAGGTCTCACAAATTAACTGATACTGAGAGATGTTGGGCCATCTGCGACAAGGAGGCTTATGCTCTCCGATGGGCTCTTCTGACCTGGAGGCAATTTTTGGAAGGTAGTAAAATCCCATTCGAGGTGTGGATGGACCACAAGAACCTAGAGGCGTTAAAGACACAGAGGAAGCTATCCCCTAAGCAAATCCAGTGGGCTCACTTTAACCACTTTAATTTCACCCTTTGCTACTTGCCTGGGGGGGGGGGAATTTCTTAGCGGATGCCTTCTCCCCCATGCCCCAGTACAAAAGTGCCTGAGAGGAATTAGTTAACTCCATCATCCCATCCAGGCAGCTCATAGCACCAGCACTTACAAGGCAGCAGAGAATGGTCTTTCTGCAGTAGGCTGGAGACTTGCTGACGCAGCCCCTAAAAGACACCTTGGGAGGGTACGAGTGGTTCTGACTGGCTAGGATGTACAATATACTCCCCTTCCATGCCAAGCCCTCCTTTAGTGTCAAGTCCTCCTTATGTATATAAGGAGGACTTGACACTAAAGGAGGGCTTGGCATGGAAGGGGAGTATATTGTACATCCTAGCCAGTCAGAGAACCTTGGTTCTGCAGAAGAGCTATGACACAAAGCCGAAGGGTAATTTGGGTTTGTGAAGACCCTTCACCTGGTAAAGAGACAGTTTTGGTGGCCAAAGATGAAAAAAGGCCATAAATGCCTATGTGGCCAGTTGCCCTGTATGTGCCTCCATGAAGTGCCTACCTGGGAGGAGATATCCATGGATTTTATTGTGGAGTTGTTGGAGAGTGCTGGAAACACAGTAATATGGATTGTCATTGAGCTGTTCTCAAAGCAAGCACATTTTGTGGCATATCTGAAGATTCTTTCTGCCCAGGTCTTAGCCAAGATGTTTGCGTAATACATCTACAGACTACACAGGGTCCTGAAGAGCATTATTTCAGACAGGGAGCTGCATTTCACTGCAAAGGTTTGGTGGGAATTTTTGAAAATGATAGGCT
>NW_024098214.1:0-8671 GCF_016545835.1 Crotalus tigris | reverse complement strand
TTGGTTCCTCTTTTTTGAATGAGTTCTTATGTTCTTCAATGCGTGCACTTATTCTTCTGTTGGTTTGTCCGATGTATGTGGTGGGACAAGTGGTGCATGGGATTTCGTATAATCCTTGATTTTCTAATTCAATTTTATCTTTGGGGTTTCTAAGGATGGTGGATATTTTTCTGTTTGTGCAGAATGCTGTTTTGATGTTGTGTTTATGAAGGATCTTAATGATTCTGTCTGTGGTGCCTTTTATGTATGGGAGGAGGGCTTTGCCGTTTTCTTGTTCTTTGTCTTGGATTTTGGTGGGGGTTTCTTTTTGGATTAGGTTTGTAATCTTATTTCTATGGAATCCATTGGATGTTAGTACATTGGTGAGAGTGGGTAGTTCGGGTTTTAGGTGTTGTTCGTCAGCTAAGCGTTTTGTTCTGGAGATGAGTGTCTTGGCTACAGAGTTGATCTGTGCTGGGTGGTGGTGTGAGAGAGCGTGCAGATAGCGGTTTGTGTGTGTTTTTTTCTGGTAGATGGTGTGTCCTAGGGAGCCATTGGATTTCTTGTAGACTAAGACATCAGGAAGGGAAGTTGGTTGTTAGCTTCTGTTTCCATGGTGAACTGTATTTTGGGGTGTAGGCTGTTGAGGTGTGTGAGGAAGTTGTCCAGTTTTTCTTTCCCATGTGGCCAGATTATGAAGGTGTCGTCTACGTATCTGAGCCAGAGTTTGGGTTTGTGATCAGATTTTTCTAGAGCTGGGGTTTCAAAGTGTTCCATGTAGAGGTTGGCAATGACAGGTGAGAGGGGTGATCCCATGGGTGCTCCTTCTGTTTGTTTGTATTTTTGTCCATTATAGATGAAGTATGTGTTGGATAGGCAGTGGTTGGTCAGATCTAAGATGTGTTTTGGGGGGTTATATTTGTTTTGAATAGCTGTCAAGGCTTCTTTGATAGGCACTTGGGTGAAGAGGGATATGACATCGAAGCTCACTAGTAGGTCGCTGGGCTGTAAGTTTTGTTTCTTTATGATCTCTATAAACTGGAATGAGTTTTTACGTGTGAGGTGATGGATTCTGCATAGGCTGTAGTTGTTTGGTGAGAAATTTGGCTAGGTTTTGTAGAGGTGAGCCTATGGAGCTGACTATAGGTCTGAGTGGGTTTCCTTCTTTGTGTATCTTGGGGAGACCATAGAGTTTAGGGCATCTGGATGATTTCTCTCTGGGAATGATTCTTTGCTGGATCTCTTCGCTAATGGGGGAGGCTTTTATCTTGGTTCTGGTGGTTTTTTCCAGGTAGGTGTTGGGATCTGTATTTAGGGGTTTGTATGTGGAGTCTTGGAGTAGGTTGGTTAATTTGGTTTGGTAGTCAGATGTGTTCATAACCACCGTGGTGTTGCCCTTGTCTGCTGGTAGGATTATTATGCTGGTGTCTTCTTTCAGGTTACATAGTGCTGTCTGTTCCTCTTGGGTAAGTTGCTTTTGGGTGGCTTGCTGGTGCAGAGGATGTTGGTGATTTCGAGTCTGATTCTGTTAGCGTCGTCGGGGTTGATTTTGGTCAGGCTGGTTTCAACTCCACATATAATGGTTTCAGTGGGGATGTGTTTGGGAGCGACTGCAAAGTTGAATCCTTGGGAAAGGACATTGGTTTCGGCTTTGGTGAGGATCCTATCTGAGATGTTATGCACTGTTTGTTTCATGTGTGGCTGTGAGGGAGGAGGGGTTTGTTTCTGGCGTTCTTGTAGTCTTCGGAGTTTGTTGGTGTGTGTATCTGTCTTGAGGGTGGTCTGTTGTTTCGGCTCTCAGACGGCGAGTTGTTTGGATTTGTCCCAAAGTGCGGGGTTGGATCTGTTGCCTGAGTGTGAGTGGAGGTGAGGAGATCCTTGTTAATTGCGGTTAGGAGGAATCTTTTTGTGTGAAGTTAATTTGATTAGGGCCAATTCTGTTCTTTTCAGGATCCGTGTGGTGGCTGCAGAGTTGGAGTGGAATTTCAGTTGGAAACATGGGGGGATTAGATTTTGATCTCGGCAGTTACGTAGGAATGCGAGGTCACATAAAATGGAAGCTCTTTGGACTTCAAGTTTTTCATAGGTCCTGGTCAGATGGTGGATTCCCTCCCCGTAGAGGTTCGATATTTGTTTTCTGAGGTTTTCGCGGGTATTTGTATATAGGTCTTTGGTTGTTCGGGTTTTCTCCCGCGTAAAATTGGAGTGTCTTGTGCAACGTTTCGACGAGTCACATTCGTCATCTTCAGGCTGTGTTGTTTAGCTTCTTGGCTCTTGAGCAGCAAAATGTGTGGTTTTGCTGTTTCTTCCTTTTAACTGCCAGTGAGGTATTGAACTGAGTTGGAGGGAGCTTGGCTGTGTTCTGATTGGGTGGAGGTGTGTTTGAATGGTTAGGGGCTTGGCTGTGCTCTGATTGGCTGGGGGGGGAGTGTTCTGTTTGGTTGTGCTCCAGGTTAGTCTGAGTGCCAGATGGGGGGTTTTAGGATTTAGGGGTTAGGGAGTCGTTTGTCAATAAGGGCGGGTTTCCAAATGGCTGGTAGGGGGGAGGTATCATCTCGCTTGTTCATGCTGTGTGGGCGTTTTTCTATCTCGATGGCTTCTCTGATTATTCTGTTATTAGAATGTTCACTTTTGGCAATGGTTCTGGTATTTTTAAAGTCAATTTCATGTCCTGTAGCTTTAAGGTGTTGGACCAGGGAAGATGTTGGTTCCTCTTTTTTGACTGAGTTCTTATGTTCTTCAATGTGTGCACTTATTCTTCTGTTGGTTTGTACGATGTATGTGGTGGGACAAGTGGTGCATGGGATTTCGTATACTCCTTGATTTTCTAATTCAATTTTATCTTTGGGGTTTCTAAGGATGGTGGATATTTTTCTGTTTGTGCAGAATGCTGTTTTGATGTTGTGTTTATGAAGGATCTTACTGATTCTGTCTGTGGTGCCTTTATGTATGGGAGGAGGGCTTTGCCGTTTTCTTGTTCTTTGTCTTGGATTTTGGTGGGGGTTTCTTTTTGGATTAGGTTTGTAATCTTATTTCTATGGAATCCATTGGATGTTAGTACATTGGTGAGAGTGTGTAGTTCGGGTTTTAGGTGTTGCGTTCGTCAGCTAAGCGTTTTTTTTTGTTCTGGAGTGAGTGTCTTGGCTACAGAGTTGATCTGTGCTGGGGTGGTGGTGTGAGAGAGCGTGAGATAGCGGTTGTGTGTGGTTTTTTTCTGGTAGATGGTGTGTCCTTAGGGAAGCCATTGGATTTCTTGTAGACTAAGCCATCCAGAAGGAAGTTGGTTTGTTGCTTCTGTTTCCATGGTGAACTGTATTTTGGGGTGTAGGCTGTTGAGGTGTGTGAGGAAGTTGTCCAGTTTTTCTTTCCCATGTGGCCAGATTATGAAGGTGTCGTCTACGTATCTGAGCCAGAGTTTGGGTTTGTGATCCGATTTTTCTAGAGCTTGGGTTTCAAAGTGTTCCATGTAGAGGTTGGCAATGACAGGTGAGAGGGGTGATCCCATGGGTGCTCTTCTGTTTGTTTGTATTTTTGTCCATTATAGATGAAGTATGTGTTGGATAGGCAGTGGTTGGTCAGATCTAAGATGTGTTTGGGGGGGTTATATTTGTTTTGAATAGCTGTCAAGGCGTCTTTGATAGGCACTTGGGTGAAGAGGGATATGACATCGAAGCTCACTAGTAGGTCGCTGGGCTGTAAGCTTTGTTTCTTTATGATCTCTATAAACTGGAATGAGTTTTTTACGTGTGAGGTGATGGATTCTGAATAGGGCTGTAGTTGTTTGTCGAGAAATTTGGCTTAGGTTTTGTAGACGTGAGTCTATGGAGCTGACTATGGGTCTAAGTGGGGTTCCTTTTTTGTGTATCTTGGGGAGATCATAGAGCTTATGGCATCTGGATGATTTCTCTCTGGGAATGATTCTTTGCTGGATCTCTTCGCTAATGGGGGAGGCTGTTATCTTGGTTCTGGTGGTTTTTTCCAGGTAGGTGGTGGGATCTGTATTTAGGGGTTTGTATGTGGAGTCTTGGAGTAGGTTGGTTAATTTGATTTTGTAGTCAGATGTGTTCATAACCACCGTGGCGTTGCCCTTGTCTGCTGGTAGGATTTATTATGCTGGTGTCTTCTTTCAGGTGACGTAGTGCTGTCTGGTCCTCTTTGGGTAAGTTGCTTTTGGGTGGCTTGCTGGTGCAGAGGATGTTGGTGATTTCGAGTCTGATTCTGTTAGCGTCGTCGGGGTTGATTTTGGTCAGGCTGGTTTCAACTCCACATATAATGGTTTCAGTGGGGATGTGTTTGGGAGCGACTGCAAAGTGGAATCCTTTGGAAAGGACATTGGTTTCGGCTTTGGTGAGGATCCTATCTGAGATGTTATGCACTGTTTGTTTCATGTGTGGCTGTGAGGGAGGAGGGGTTTGTTTCTGGCGTTCTTGTAGTCTTCGGAGTTTGTTGGTGTGTGTATCTGTCTTGAGGGTGGTCTGTGTTTCGGCTCTCCAGACGGCGAGTTGTTTGGATTTGTCCCAAAGGGCGGGGTGGATCTTGTTGCTGAGTTTGAGGTGGAGTGTGAGGAGATCTTTGTTAATTCGGTCTAGGAGGAATCTTTTTGTGTGAAGTTCATTTCTGATTAGGGCCAATTCTGTTCTTTCAGGATCGTTTGCGTGGCTGCAGAGTTGGAGTGGAATTTCAGTTGGAAACATGTGGGATGTAGATCTTTGATCTCGGCAGTTACGTGGAATGCGAGGTCACATAAATGGAAGCTCCTTGGACTTCAAGTTTTTCATAGGTCCTGTCAGATGGTGGATTTCCTCCCCGTAGAGGTTCGATATTGTTTCTGAGGTTTTCGCGGGTATATTGTATATAGGTCTTTGGTTGTTGGTTTTTTTTCTCCCGGAAATTGGAAGTGTCTGGCAACGTTTCGACGAAGTCACATTCCGTCATCTTCAGGCTGGTGTTTTAGCTTCTTGCTTTGAGCAGCAGTGGGGTTTGAGCTGTTTCGTCCTTTTAACTGCCCGTGAGGGTATGAACTGATTGGATGGGAGCTTGGCTGTGTTCTGATTGGGTGGAGGTGTGTTCTGAATGGTTAGGGGCTTGGCTGTGCTCTGATTGGCTGGGGGAGTGTTCTGTTTGGTTGTGCTCAGGTTAGTCTGAGTTGCAGAGGGGTTTAAGATTTTGGGTTTAGGGAGTCGTTTGTCAATAAGGGCAGGTTTCCAAATGGCTGGTAGGCGGGAGGTATCATCTCGCTTGTTCATGCTGTGTGGGCGTTTTTCTATCTCGATGGCTTCTCTGATTATTCTGTTATTAAAATGTTCACTGTTGGCAATGGTTCTGGTATGTTTAAAGTCAATTTCATGTCCTGTGGCTTTAAGGTGTTGGACCAGGGAAGATGTTGGTTCCTCTTTTTTGACTGAGTTCTTATGTTCTTCAATGCGTGCACTTATTCTTCTGTTGGTTTGTCCGATGTAGGTGGTGGGACAAGTGGTGCATGGGATTTCGTATACTCCTTGATTTTCTAATTCAATTTTATCTTTGGGGTTTATAAGGATGGTTTTAGGCTAACTTGTCTGGACGCGATCTGTATGGTCATTTGGAGGTGGATATTTGGGGTTGGATATTTTTCTGTTTGTGCAGATGCTGTTTTGATGTTGTGTTTATGGAGGATCTTACTGATTCTGTCTGTGGTGCCTTTTATGTATGGGAGGAGGGCTTTGCCGTTTTCTTGTTCTTTGTCTTGGATTTTAGTGGGGGTTTCTTTTTGGATTAGGTTTATAATCTTATTTCTACGGAATCCATTGGATGTTAGTACATTGGTGAGAGTGTGTAGTTCGGGTTTTAGGTGTTGTTCGTCAGCTAAGCGTTTTGTTCTGGAGATGAGTGTCTTGGATACAGAGTTGATCTGTGCTGGGTGGTGGTGTGAGAGAGCGTGCAGATAGCGGTTTGTGTGTGTTTTCTTCTGGTAGATGGTGTGTCCTAGGGAGCCATTGGATTTCTTGTAGACTAAGACATCCAGGAAGGGAAGTTGGTTGTTAGCTTCTGTTTCCATGGTGACCTGTATTTTGGGGTGTAGGCGGTTGAGGTGTGTGAGGAAGTTGTCCAGTTTTTCTTTCCCATGTGGCCAGATTATGAAGGTGTCGTCTACATATCTGAGCCAGAGTTTGGGTTTGTGATCCGATTTTTCTAGAGCTTGGGTTTCAAAGTGTTCCATGTAGAGGTTGGCAATGACAGGTGCGAGGGGTGATCCCATGGGTGCTCCTTCTGTTTGTTTGTATTTTTGTCCGTTATAGATGAAGTATGTGTTGGATAGGCAGTGGTTGGTCAGATCTAAGATGTGTTTGGGGGGGTTATATTTGTTTTGAATAGCTGTCAGCTTCTTTGATAGGCCTATGGGTGAAGAGGGATATACATCGAAGCTCACTAGTAGGCGCTGGGATGTAAGCTTTGTTTCATTTAATGATCTCTATAAACTGGAAGAGTTTTTTACGTCGTAGGTGAGGGAGTCTGCATAGGGCTGTAGTTGTGTGGCGAGAAATTTGGCTAGGTTTTGTAGAGGTGAGCCTATGGAGCTGACTATAGGTCTGAGTGGGGTTCCTTCCTTGTGTATCTTGGGGAGACCATAGAGTTTGGGGCATCTGGATGATTTCTCTCTGGGAATGATTCTTTGCTGGATCTCTTCGATAATGGGGGAGGCTTTTATTTTGGATCTGGTGGTTTTTTCCAGGTAGGTGGTGGGATCTGTATTTAGGGGTTTGTATGTGGAGTCTTGGAGTAGGTTGGTTAATTTGGTTTGGTAGTCAGATGTGTTCATAACCACCGTGGCGTTGCCCTTGTCTGCTGGTAGGATTATTATGCTGGTGTCTTCTTTCAGGTTACGTAGTGCTGTCTGTTCCTCTTTGGGTAAGTTGCTTTTTGGTGGCTTGCTGGTGCAGAGGATGTTGGTGATTTCGAGTCTGATTCTGTTAGCGTCGTCGGGGTTGATTTTGGTCAGGCTGGTTTCAACTCCACATATAATGGTTTCAGTGGGGATGTGTTTGGGAGCGACTGCAAAGTTGAATCCTTTGGAAAGGACATTGGTTTCGGCTTTGGTGAGGATCCTATCTGAGATGTTATGCACTGTTTGTTTCATGTGTGGCTGTGAGGGAGGAGGGGTTTGGTTCTGGCGTTCTTGTAGTCGTCGGAGTTTGTTGGTGTGTGTATCTGTCTTGAGGGTGGTCTGTGTTTCGGCTCTCCAGACGGCGAGTTGTTTGGATTTGTCCCAAAGTGCGGGGTGGATCTTGTTGCTGAGTTTGAGGTGGAATGTGAGGAGATCTTTGTTAATTCGGTCTAGGAGGAATCTTTTTGTGTGAAGTTCATTTCTGATTAGGGCCAAATCTGTTCTTTTCAGGATCCGTTTGGTGGCTGCAGAGTTGGAGTGGAATTTCAGTTGGAAACATGTGGGGATTAGATTTTTGATCTCGGCAGTTGCGTAGGAATGCGAGGGCGCATAAAATGGAAGCTCTTTGGACTTCAAGTTTTTCATAGGTCCTGGTCAGATGGTGGATTTCCTCCCCGTAGAGGTTCAATATTTGTTTTCTGAGGTTTTCGCGGGTGTTTGTATGTAGGTCTTTGGTTGTTGGGGTTTTCTCCCGCGTAAAATTGGAAGTGTCTTGGCGACGTTTCGACGAAGTCCCATTGGTCATCTTCAGGCTGGTGTTTTCAGCTTCGTGCTTCGAGCAGCAATGTGTGGTCTTAGCTGTTTCTTCCTTTTAACTGCCAGTGGGGGTATGAACTGATTGGGTGGGAGCTTGGCTGTGTTCTGATTGGGGGAGATGGTTTGAATTTGTTAGGAGGCTTGGCTGTGCTCTGATTGGCTGGGGGGTTGGCTGTGCTATGAGTGGCTGGTGGAGGTTCTGTTTGGTTGTGCTCAGGTTAGTCTGAGTTGCAGAGGGGTTTAAGATTTTGGGCTGCCTTGCTATTTTCTGGCTTCGCGTTCGTGGTCGTGTCTCCTCTTCATGGAGGGGGTCAGTTTGCTTCATGTATGGATTGGAGGGGTTTAAAGTGGCTAATGATGCAGCTGTGGTCTGGCTTCTGGTTTGTGGTCGTGCCTCGTCATCGGTGTGGCTTTGGGTTTGTTTTTGCGTGGATGTGTGGTGGTGACCTCCTGTGTGGTGTTTGTGAGTGTGGGTCTGGTATCATTTTTTGTGTTAGGGAGTCGTTTGTCAATAAGGGCGGGTTTCCAAATTGCTGGTAGGCGGGGAGGTATCATCTCATTTGTTCATGCTGTGTGGGCGTTTTTCTATCTCGATGGCTTCTCTGATTATTCTGTTATTAAAATGTTCAGTTTTGGTGATAGTTCTGGTCTTTTTAAAGTCAATTTCATGTCCTTGTGGCTTTAAGTGTTGGACCAGGGAGATGGTTGTGTTCTCTTTTTTGAACTAGAGTTCTATTTCTTCATGCCGTGCACTTATTCGTCTGTTGGTTTGTCCGATGTATGTGGTGGGACAAGTGGTGCATGGGATTTCGTATACTCCTTGATTTTCTAATTCAATTTGATCTTTGGGGTTTCTAAGGATGGTGGATATTTTTCTGTTTGTGCAGAATGCTGTTTTGATGTTGTGTTTATGGAGGATCTTACTGTTTCTGTCTGTGGTGCCTTTTATGTATGGGAGGAGGGCTTTGCCGTTTTCTTGTTCTTCGTCTTGGATTTTAGTGGGGGTTTCTT
>NW_024098213.1:0-15160 GCF_016545835.1 Crotalus tigris | reverse complement strand
CCCCAAAATCTTAAACCCCTCTGCAACTCAGACTAACCTGAGCACAACCAAACAGAACACTCCCCCAGCCAATCAGAGCACAGCCAAGCCCCTAACCATTCAGAACACACCGCCACCCAATCAGAACACAGCCAAGCTCCCACCCAATCAGTTCATACCCCACTGGCAGTTAAAAGGAAGAAACAGCTAAGACCACACATTGCTGCTCGAAGCACGAAGCTGAAAACACCAGCCTGAAGATGACGAATGGGACTTCGTCGAAACGTCGCCAAGACACTTCCAATTTTACACGGGAGAAAACCCGAACAACCAAAGACCTACATATACATATATGTATGTATGTATGTATGTATGTATGTGTGTGTGTGTGTGTGTGTGTGTATATATATATATATATATATATATATATATATATATATATATATATATATATATATATATTTGTTTTCTGAGGTTTTCGCGTGTATTTGTATGTAGGTCTTTGGTTGTTCGGGTTTTCTCCCACGTAAAATTGGAAGTGTCTTGGCGACGTTTCGACGAAGTCCCATTCATCATCTTCAGGCTGGTGCTTTCAGCTTCGTGCCTCGAGCAGCAGTGTGTGGTCTTGGCTGTTTCTTCCTTTTAACTGCCAGTGGAGGTATGAACTGATGGGGTGGGAGCTTGGCTGTGTTCTGATTGGGTGGAGGTGTGTTCTGATTGGTTAGGGGCTTGGCTGTGCTCTGATTGGCTGGAGGGTTGGCTGTGCTCTGATTGGCTGGGGGGTTGGCTGTGCTCTGATTGGCTGGGGGAGTGTTCTGTTTGGTTGTGCTCAGGTTAGTCTGAGTTGCAGAGGGATTCAAGATTTTGGGCTGCCCTGCCATTCCTTGGCTTCGCGTTCGTGGTCGTGCTTCCTCTTCATGGAGGGTGTCAGTTTGCTTCATGTATGGATTGGGGGGGGTTAAAGTGGCTAATGATGCAGCTGTGGTCTGGCTTCTGGTTTGTGGTCGTGCCTCATAGTCAGTGTGGCTTTGGGTTTGTTTTTTGCGTGGATGTTTGGTGGTGACATCCTGTGTGGTTTTTGTGAGTGTGGGTCTGGTATAATTTTTTGTGTTAGGGAGTCGTTTGTCAATGAGGGCGGGTTTCCAAATGGCTGGTAGGCGGGAGGTATCATCTCGCTTGTTCATGCTGTGTGGGCGTTTTTCTATCTCGATGGCTTCTCTGATTATTCTGTTATGAAAATGTTCACTTTTGGCAATGGTTCTGGTATTTTTAAAGTCAATTTCAATGGTATTTTAAAGTCAATGAAATTGACTTTAAAAATACCAGAACCATTGCCAAAAGTGAACATTTTAATAACAGAATAATCAGAGAAGCCATCGAGATAGAAAAACGCCCACACAGCATGAACAAGCGAGATGATACCTCCCGCCTACCAGCCATTTGGAAACCCGCCCTCATTGACCAACGACTCCCTAACACAAAAAATGATACCAGACCCACACTCACAAAAACCACACAGGAGGTCACCACCAAACATCCACTCAAAAAACAAACCCAAAGCCACACTGACTATGAGGCACGACCACAAACCAGAAGCCAGACCACAGCTGCATCATTAGCCACTTTAAACCCCCCCAATCCATACATGAAGCAAACTGACACCCTCCAGGAAGAGGAAGCACGACCACGAACGCGAAGCCCAGGAATGGCAGGGCAGCCCAAAATCTTGAATCCCTCTGCAACTCAGACTAACCTGAGCACAACCAAACAGAACACTCCCCCAGCCAATCAGAGCACAGCCAACCCCCCAGCCAATCAGAGCACAGCCAAGCCCCTAACCAATCAGAACACACCTCCACCCAATCAGAACACAGCCAAGCTCCCACCCAATAAGTTCATACCTCCACTGGCAGTTAAAAGGAAGAAACAGCCAAGACCACACACTGCTGCTCGAGGCACGAAGCTGAAAGCACCAGCCTGAAGATGACGAATGGGACTTCGTCGAAACGTCGCCAAGACACTTCCAATTTTACGTGGGAGAAAACCCGAACAACCAAAGACCTACATATATATATATATATATATATTAGTGAAAATAAAAATGTGATTCCTGGGTGAATATATAACCAATAAAAACGTGAGCACCAGGAATATAATAAACTGAAAAAGTTTAATACCATCACCAATCACCAAGCTTTCGTCAGAGACTTCTGACATTGTCAGGGTTAATGCTGGTCTATGGGAGAGTACCTTTATAGGTGAGACGTCCTTTGCACATGACTCCTAGCTCTTGTCATAGGTCCTAATTGATTTGGCTGCGTTCTAATTACAGCTTCCATATTGATGACTCCTCTTTTCTTGCTTCCACTGTTTGTGAGTGTGCCATTACTCACTTCTACCTCCCCCGGTCTTGTATTAGGAAGGTTCCCTCCCCCCCCCCTTTTTTTTTGGTTGGTTAGATTGTCCGTATCTCTAAATTGTTCCCTCTTCTCATACTCACATCTCCCACCTTCCTCCTTCCTCTGTTCCTTACTTACTCCCCCGTTACCATCCCTTGTTTTATGGGGGAGAGCCCTCAGTCTTTCTCCCCATCTTGTGTTTTCCATTCCCCACCCTTTGGCTGTATAATCCCCGTTCTTATCATTGCGTCGGACAATGATATCAATGGCTCGGACAATGATATCAATGCGTGACATGGAGTCCAAGAGCATTGGCAATGGGGGGAAGGAAGAAGTAGATGGCAGACAAAGTGGCAATGATAAAAACTGCATGATCATCCTCAAGGGGAGGGATCATTCCTCTCAGGTATTTCTGGGAGCATACAGATTACTTACAATCTTAGAGCCTCTGTATGCTCCCATTCCTGAGAGGAATGATCCCCTGTGGAAATACACAAGGAGATGCAAATCAAGAACTAAAGGACTTCGTTTCCCTCCCCTTGAGGATGATCACACCCCCCCCAAAGAACGGAGAAATGTATGAGCAGCAGAGAGGGGGTGACCCCTACACCAAGAACTCTGTATGGAGGAGAGGGCAACAGCCAACTTGAGGGTGTTACCAACTCCGGGGAGGCCGTTAAAAATGTTACCATTGATGAGAAAATGAAAGGGAAAGCGGAGCAGCACTGGAAAACGAGAGTCATGATGATACAACCACAATGGAATCCCGTGACGTAGGGAAAAACAATGAGGATGTAGTTGTGAAAAAGGACCATAGAAAAAGGGAAGGTGGGAGGAGAATGAGGATGGGGAGTGTTAGGAAAGAAGGTGAGGAGAACAAACAACGAAAACACGGGCAACGTATATTTGATCATATGAAACTCAGGGGCCCCCTCGGCTTACGGTCACATGAGGAGGGGATAAAGGATGGTGATATTGGTACAAGCAAGGAAAGCAAGGAAATTACGGCTAGCAATACGGAAATTACGATCAAAATGCAGGTGGATTGGCTGGGACCTGTAACGAAGTCTAGGAGCCGGGTGCAAAGAGTGCCACATTTATAAATAGCTTCCCCCATCGACTGGAAGTTACCCTGATGATGCTGGCAGCTGCCAGCGAAAGCTTGGTATTTTATCCTATTAAAACTTTTTATAGTTTTATAATTTCCTGGTGTTCGTGCATTTTTTGCTAGTTAACACACACACACACACACACACACACACACACACACACACACACACACACACACATATATATATATATATATATATATATATATATATATATATATATATAAATGGAATGAATAAAGCGCGTTCACCAGGACAGTTTAAAGTTAAAATACTTTAATTAAAGTATTTTACTATATTAAAAGGTTGCCAAGCTTTCGTTGGGAAAACTCCCCAACATCTTCAGGGCTGAGAGACCGTTTCTAACAAGGTGATTCAACCGGGTTCCATAGACGTCTGCGCGTGGTTCCTAGACTGTGCTAGCATTCCCTGCTGAACAGCTGATAGGTGGGGGGGGAATCGGAGTAAAGATTTCTTCTGTCGTTCTCTCGAGCACTTTTGTTCACATTTCCGTCGACCTCAGGGGGTATTGTTAAAGTTATGTTCTGCCCTCTCCCGGCAGTGGGGGGATTTAGTTTGATGTCATTGTGTATCCTACCATAGAGGCGGGGCTTCATCGGCTGCAATTTAACATCTTTCCTCTGCTGCGTGCTCCCGTATTTATCTTCGCTCGCATGTACAAGCATCAACTGGATGTGGTATTTTTCAATGTTTGAATCATCCTCCTCCATCATGGTGTCCCCCATGCTCATCTTCCCTCGTAGGTCACTATTCAAGTTAAATCCCCCCCATTTCTGTGAGCAAAAGTCTGTTGGTATTTGGGCAGATTCCCCGCTCATGTTACTTTCCCTTTTATCAAGCGAACGGGTCGTCATCTCATGTTTTTTCTCCCCTCTCTGTATGGGATATCCACCTTTATTATTATTATGGGTAGTGCTAAATTTAGTGGTTCTATCCTCAAATTTCTTAAGCGCTCCAATGTCATTATTGTTGTTTTCTCCAATTAAAGTGGGTGTGGTTTCCCCTTGATATTGTTGGGGGGTTTCTGGGTAGTCTATATCAGATTGTTTCTGGTAGGGAGGAGGTGTAGCTCCTGGTTTAGAATGTTGTAGATGTTGATTGTAAGGTTTGTGATATAAAGGATGATGGTTTGAGTTCCATTTTCGTAGCGCTTGTTGTGCTGGGTGCAAGTCAATGTGACGATTGATTGAGTTGTTATTCGAGAACCAGGCTTATTTTAGCAGCCGACCTCCCTTCGTGGCATCACTGGCTATGATAAGGGTGTTATTGAAGTCAAACTGATGGCCTTGTTGTGCCATATGCATCCAAAGTTGTGAGTGTGGTTCGCCTCGTTTTATGGCCAGTTTGTGTTCGTGGAGGCGAGTTTACAAGTGTTTGGCTGTTTCTCCCACATAGTTGCCTTCGCAGTTTTTGCAGTTGATCTTATAAACAATAGCAGATTTCTCCATGGTAGGTAGGGGGTCCTTTGGACGCATAATTTTTGATCGTAAGGTTTGGTTAGGTTTGTGAGCTACTTCTATACCATGGGGTGCTAGTAGTCTGGCTGTGGCCTCTGAGATGTTACTTATGTATGGGAGGGAGATGCGTGTTTTGTGTAGGGGGGAATCCCTTCTTCGTTGGGTGGTCTGGTGCTGGAAAGTTGTACAATGTCGTTTGATAAATTTTAATGGATAACCGTTATATATGCACGTACCCCATCTCCAGTATTATAGCTGAGGTAGTCCTTCAACAGCTTGAACATAAGGCTATGACTTTATACCAACCCAAATTTTGGGTTCGATACGTGGACGATACATTTGCCATTGTCAAAAGACAACATGTAACTACATTTATGGGAATATTAAATTCCATCTACTCTGACATAAAGTTTACTGTAGAGGAAGAAAGACACAATTCTCTTGCCTTCTTAGATGTTTCCATCCACCGTCAACCAGATGGATACCTACATACGAAGGTATTCCGTAAACCAACCCACACGGATAGAATCCTCCATTACCAGAGTAATCATCCTGTTTCCCATAAAATCAGCTGCATAAAAACGTTATTTAAATGCGTTGACTCCCACTGCAGCACGGATGAATATAAGAAAGAAGAGACGAGACACCTCTTCCGTACGTGCATATATAACGGTTATCCATTAAAATTTATCAAACGACATTGTACAACTTTCCAGCACCAGACCACCCAACGAAGAAGGGATTCCCCCCTACAAAAAACACGCATCTCCCTCCCATACATAAGTAACATCTCAGATGCCACAGCCAGACTACTAGCACCCCATGGTATAGAAGTAGCTCACAAACCTAACCAAACCCTACGATCAAAAATTATGCGTCCAAAGGACCCCCTACCTACCATGGAGAAATCTGCTATTGTTTATAAGATCAACTGCAAAAACTGCGAAGGCAACTATGTGGGAGAAACAGCCAAATGCTTGAAAACTCGCCTCCACGAACACAAACTGGCCATAAAACGAGGCGAACCACACTCACAACTTTGGATGCATATGGTACAACAAGGCCATCAGTTTGACTTCAATAACACCCTTATCGTAGCCAGTGATGCCACGAAGGGAGGTCGGCTGCTGAAAGAAGCCTGGTTCTCGAATAACAACTCAATCAATCGTCACATTGACTTGCACCCAGCACAACAAGCGCTACGAAAATGGAACTCAAACCATCATCCTTTATATCACACACCTTACAATCAACATCCACAACGTTCTAAACCAGGAGCTACACCTCCCCCCTACCAGAAACAATCTGATATAGACTATCCAGAAACCTCCCTACCCAGAAACCCCCCAACAATATCAAGGGGAAACCACACCCCCTTTAATTGGAGAAAACAACAATAATGACATTGGAGCGCTTAAGAAATTTGAGGATAGAACCACTAAATTTAGCACGACCCATAATAATAATAAAGGTGGATATCCCATACAGAGAGGGGAGAAAAAACATGTGATGACGACCCGTTCGCTTGATAAAAGGGAAAGTAACATGAGCGGGGAATCTGCCCAAATACCAACAGACTTTTGCTCACAGAAATGGGGGGGGGGATTTAACTTGAATATTGACCTACGAGGGAAGATGAGCATGGGGGACACCATGATGGAGGAGGATGATTCAAACATTGAAAAATACCACATCCAGTTGATGCTTGTACATGCGAGCGAAGATAAATACGGAGCACGCAGCAAAGATGTTAAATTGCAGCCGATGAAGCCCCGCCTCCATGGTAGGATACACAATGACATCAAACTAAATCCCCCCACTGCAACGAGAGCCAGTACTGCCGGGAGAGGGTGGAACATAACTTTAACAATACCCCCTGAGGTCGACGGAAATGTGAACAAAAGTGCTCGAGAGAACGACAGAAGAAATCTTTACTCCGATTCCCCCTCCCACCGATCAGCTGTTCAGCAGGGAATGCTAGCACAGTCTAGGAACCACGTGCAGACGTCTATGGAAAAACAAAAAAAAAAAAAAAGACCCCAGGGGGGTTTTTTTTTTTTTTGAACACCTGTTAGAAACGTCTCTCAGGCCCTGAAGATGTGGGGAGTTTTCAACCGAAAAGCTGGCAACCTGTAATAGTAAAATACTGTAATTAAAGTATTTTAACTCTTAAACTCTCTGTTGAACGCCGCTTGCTTTCATTCATTCCATTTATAAATTATGCCCGGGAGTCGCATTTTCACATCATTATTGAAATATATATATATATATATAATATAGAGATATATATATATATATATATATATATATATATATATAGTTTTGAGGTTTTCGCGGGCTGTTGTTTGTATGTAGGTCTTGGTGTCGGGTTTTCTCCCGCGTAAAATTGGAAGTGTCTTGGCGACGTTTCGACGAAGTACCATTCGTCATCTTCAGGCTGGTGTTTTCAGCTTCGTGCTTCGAGCAGCAATGTGTGGTCTTAGCTGTTTCTTCCTTTTAACTGCCAGTGGGGGTATGAACTGATTGGGTGGGAGCTTGGCTGTGTTCTGATGGGGTGGAGGTGTGTTCTGATTGGTTAGGGGCGTGGCTGTGCTCTGATTGGCTGGGGGGTTGGCTGTGCTCTGATTGGCTGGGGGGTTGGCTGTGCTCTGATTGGCTGGGGGAGTGTTCTGTTTGGTTGTGCTCAGGTTAGTCTGAGTTGCAGAGGGGTTTAAGATTTTGGGATGCCTTGCTATTTTTTGGCTTCTCATTCGTGGTTGTGTCTCCTCTTCATGGAGGGTGTCAGTTTGCTTCATGTATGGATTGGAGGGGTTTAAAGTGGCTAATGATGCAGCTGTGGTCTGGCTTCTGGTTTGTGGTCGTGCCTCGTCATCGGTGTGGTTTTGGGTTTGTTTTTTGCGTGGATGTGTGGTGGTGACATCTGTGTGGTTGTTGTGAGGTGGGTGTCTGGTATCATGTTTTTATTAGAGGATGTAGTTTTGTCAATAAGGGCAGGTTTCCAAATGGCTGGTAGGAGGGAGGTATCATCTCGCTTGTTCATGCTGTGTGGGCGTTTTTCTATCTCGATGGCTTCTCTGATTATTCTGTTATTAAAATGTTCGCTTTTGGCAATGGTTCTGGTATTTTTAAAGTCAATTTCATGTCCTGTGGCTTTAAGGTGTTGGACCAGGGAAGATGTTGGTTCCTCTTTTTGATGAGTTCTATGTTCTTACAATGCGTGCACTATTTCTGTGGTTCGTCAATGTATGTGGTGGGACCAAGTGGTGCATGGATTTCGTATACTCCTTGATTTTCTAATTCAATTTTATCTTGGGGGTTTCTAAGGATGGTGGATATTTTTCTGTTTGTGCAGAATGCTGTTTTGATGTTGTGTTTATGGAGGATCTTACTGATTCTGTCTGTGATGCCTTTTATGTATGGGAGGATGGCTTTGCCGTTTTCTTGTTCTTTGTCTTGGGTTTTAGTGGGGGTTTCTTTTTGGATTAGTTTGGTAATCTTATTTCTTTGGAATCCATTGGATGTTAGTACATTAGTGAGAGTGTGTAGTTCAGTTTTTAAATGTTGTTCATCAGCTAAGCGTTTGTTCTGGAGATGAGTGTCTTGGCTACGGAGTTGATCTGTGCTGGGTGGTGGTGTGAGAGAGCGTGCAGATAGCGGTTTGGTGTGTTTTTTCTAGTAGATGGTGTGTCCTAGGGAGCCATGACTTCTTGTAGACTAAGACATCCAGGAAGGGAAGTGGTGTTAGCTTCTGTTTACATGTGTGAACTGGATTTTGGGGTTGTAGCTGTTGAGGGGGGAGGAAGTTGTCCCCAAGGGGTTTTTTCTTTCCCATGTGTGCCAGATTATGAAGGTGTCGTCTACGTAGCTGAGCCAGAGTTTGGGTTTGTGATCAGATTTTTCTAGAGCTTGGGTTTCAAAGTGTTCCATGTAGAGGTTGGCAATGACAGGTGAGAGGGGTGATCCCATGGGTGCTCCTTCTGTTTGTTTGTATTTTTGTCATTATAGATGAAGTATGTGTTGGATAGGCAGTGGTTGGTCAGATCTAAGATGTGTTTGGGGGGGTTATATTTGTTTTGGATAGCTGTCAAGGCTTCCCTTGATAGGCACTGGGTGAAGAGAGGGATATGACATCAAAGCTCACGAGGTAGGGTTCGGTGGGGCGGTAAAGCTTGTTTCTTTATGATCTCTATAAAGTGGAATGAGTTTTTTACGTGGAGGCGATGGATTCATGCAAGGGCTGAGTGTTGGCGAGAAATTTGGCCTAGGTTTTGTAGAGGTGAGCCTAGGAAGCTGACTATAGGTCTGAGTGGGGTTCCTTCTTGTCGTATTTTGGGGGCAGGGAACCATAGAGTTTGGGGCATCTGGATGATGTCTCTCTGGGAATGATTCTTTGCTGGATTTCTTTGCTAATGGGGAAGGCTTTTATTTTGGATCAGGTGTTTTTTTCCAGGTAGGTGGTGAGATCTGTGTTTAGGGGTTTGTATGTGGAGTCTTGGAGTAGGTTGGTTAATTTGGTTGGTAGTCAGATGTGTTCATAACCACCGTGGCGTTGCCCTTGTCTGCTGGTAGGATTATTATGCTGGTGTCTTCTTTCAGGTTACGTAGTGCTGTCTGTTCCTCTTTGGGTAAGTTGCTTTTGGGTGGCTTGCTGGTGCAGAGGATATTGGTGATTTCGAGTCTGATTCTGTTAGCGTCGTCGGGGTTGATTTTGGTCAGGGCTTGGTGTTTCAACTCACATATAAAGGTTTCAGGTGGGGAGAGTGTTTGGAGTGACTGGCAACGTTGAATCCTTTAGCGAAAAGGACATGGTTTCGGCTTTGGTGAGGACCTACGGGAGGTTATGCAAAATGCTGTGTTATGTGTGGCCGATGTGAGGGAGGATGGGTGTTTCGGGTCTTGTAGTCTTCGGAGTTTGTTGGTGTGTGGATCTGTCTTGAGGGTGGTCTGTGTTTCGGCTCTCCAGACTGCGAGTTGTTTGGATTTGTCCCAAAGTGCGGGGTGGATCTTGTTGCTGAGTTTGAGGTGGAGTGTAAGGAGATCTTTGTTAATTCGGTCTAGGAGGAATCTTTTTGTGTGAAGTTCATTTCTGATTAGGGCCAATTCTGTTCTTTTCAGGATCCGTTTGGTGGCTGCAGAGTTGGAGTGGAAATTCAGTTGGAAACATGTGGGGATTAGATTTTGATCTCGGCAGTTGCGTAGGAATGCGAGGTCGCATAAAATGGAAGCTCTTTGGACTTCAAGTTTTTCATAGGTCCTGGTCAGATGGTGGATTTCCTCCCTGTAGAGGTTCAATATTTGTTTTCTGAGGTTTTCGCGGGTATTTGTATGTAGGTCTTTGGTTGTTCAGGTTTTCTCCCACGTAAAATTGGAAGTGTCTTGGAGGACGCTTCCGACCCGAAGCTCCCATTCGTTCATCTTCAGGCTGGTGCTTTCAGCTTCGTGCTTTGAGCAGCAATGTGTGGTCTTAGCTGTTTATTCCCTTTAACTGCCAGTGGGGGTATGAACTGATTGGGTGGGAGCTTGGCTGTGTTCTGATTGGGTGGAGGTGTGTTCTGAATGGTTAGGGGCTTGGCTGTGCTCTGATGGCTGGGGGTTTGGCTTGTGCTCTGATTGGCGGGGGGGTTGGCTGGCTCTGATTGGCGGGGGGGTTGGCTGTGCTCTGATTGGCTGGGGGAGTGTTCTGTTTGGTTGTGCTCAGGTTAGTCTGAGTTGCAGAGGGGTTTAAGATTATGGGCTGCCTTGCTATTTTTTGGCTTCGCGTTTGTGGTCGTGCCTCATTTTCATGGAGGGTGTCAGTTTGCTTCGTGTATGGATTGGAGGGCTTTAAAGTGGCTAATGATGCAGCTCTGGTCTGGCTTCTGGTTTGTGGTCGTGCCTCATCATCGGTGTGGCTTTGGGTTTGATTTTGCGTGGATGGTGTGGGTGGTGAATACCTGTGGGTTTTTGTGAGTGTGGGCTGTATAATTTTTTTATTAGGGAGAGTCGTTTGGTCAATAAGGGCGGGTTCCAAAATGGCGGGTAGGCGGGGAGGATCATCTCGCTTGTTCATGCTGTGTGGGCGTTTTTCTATCTCGATGGCTTCTCTGATTATTCTGTAATTAAAATGTTCACTTTTGGCAATGGTTCTGGTATTTTTAAAGTCAATTTCATGTCCTGTGGCTTTAAGGTGTTGGACCAGGGAAGATGTTGGTTCCTCTTTTTTGACTGAGTTCTTATGTTCTTCAATGCGTGCACTTATTCTTCTGTTGGTTTGTCCAATGTATGTGGTGGGACAAGTGGTGCATGGGATTTGGTATACTCCTTGATTTTCTAATTCAATTTTATCTTTGGGGTTTCTAAGGATGGTGGATATTTTTCTGTTTGTGCAGAATGCTGTTTTGATGTTGTGTTTATGGAGGATCTTACTGATTCTGTCTGTGGTGCCTTTTATGTATGGGAGGAGGCTTTGCCGTTTTCTTGTTCTTTGTCTTGGATTTTAGTGGGGGTTTCTTTTGGATTAGGTTTGTAATCTTATTTCTATGGAATCCATTGGATGTTAGTACATTGGTGAGAGTGTGTAGTTCGGGTTTTAGGTGTTGTTCGTCAGCTAAGCGTTTTGTTCTGGAGATGAGTGTATTGGCTACAGAGTTGATCTGTGATGGGTGGTGGTGTGAGAGAGCGTGCAGATAGCGGTTTGTGTGTGTTTTCTTCTGGTAGATGGTGTGTCCTAGGAGCCATTGGATTCTTGTAGACTAAGGACATCCAGAGAAGGGAAGTGGGTATGTTAGCTTCGTTTCCATGGCGAACTTATTTTGGGGGTAGGCTGTTGAGGTGTGTGAGGAAATGTGTCCATTTTTCTTCCATTGGGCCAGATATGAAGGTGTCGTCTACGTATCTGAGCCAGAGTTTGGGTTTGTGATCCGATTTTTCTAGAGCTTGGGTTTCAAAGTGTTCCATGTAGAGGTTGGCAATGACAGGTGAGAGGGGTGATCCCATGGGTGCTCATTCTGTTTGTTTGTATTTTTGTCCGTTATAGATGAAGTATGTGTTGGATAGGCAGTGGTTGGTCAGATCTAAGATGTGTTTGGGGGGGTTATATTTGTTTTGAATAGCTGTCAAGGCTTCTTTGATAGGCACTTGGTGAAGAGGGATATGACATCGAAGCTCACTAGTAGGTCGCTGGGCTGTAAGTTTTGTTTCTTTATGATATCTATAAAACTGGAATGAGTTTTTTACGTGTGAGGTGAGGGATTCTGCATAGGGCTGTAGTGGTTTGGCGAGAAATTTGGCTAGGTTTTGTAGAGGTGAGCCTATGGAGCTGACTATAGGTCTGAGTGGGGTTCCTTCCTTGTGTATCTTGGGGAGACCATAGAGTTTGGGGCATCTGGATGATTTCTCTCTGGGAATGATTCTTTGATGGATCTCTTCGCTAATGGGGGAGGCTTTTATTTTGGATCTGGTGGTTTTTTCCAGGTAGGTGGTGGGATCTGTATTTAGGGGTTTGTATGTGGAGTCTTGGAGTAGGTTGGTTAATTTGGTTGGGTAGTCAGATGTGTTCATAACCACCGTGGCGTTGCCCTTGTCTGCTGGTAGGATTATTATGCTGGTGTCTTCTTTCAGGTTACATAGTGCTGTCTGTTCCTCTTTGGGTCAGTTGCTTTTGGGTGGCTTGCTGGTGCAGAGGATGTTGGTGATTTCGAGTCTGATTCTGTTGGCGTCGTCGGGGTTGATTTTAGTCAGGCTGGTTTCAACTCCACATATAATGGTTTCAGTGGGGATGTGTTTGGGAGCGACTGCAAAGTTGAATCCTTGGAAAGGACATTGGTTTCGGCTTTGGTGAGGATCCTATCTGAGATGTTATGCACTGTTTGTTTCATGTGTGGCTGTGAGGGAGGAGGGGTTTGTTTCTGGCGTTCTTGTAGTCTTCGGAGTTTGTTGGTGTGTGTATCTGTCTTGAGGGTGGTCTGTGTTTCGGCTCTCAAGACGGCGAGTTGTTTGGATTTGTCACAAAGTGCGGGGTGGATCTTGTTGCTGAGTTTGAGGTGGAGTGTGAGGAGATCTTGGTTAATTCGGTCTAGGAGGAATCTTTTTGTGTGAAGTTCATTTCTGATTAGGGCCAATTCTGTTCTTTTCAGGATCCGTTTGGTGGCTGCAGAGTTGGAGTGGAATTTCAGTTGGAAACATGTGGGGATTAGATTTTGATCTCGGCAGTTGCGTAGGAATGCGAGGTCGCATAAAATGGAAGCTCTTTGGACTTCAAGTTTTTCATAGGTCCTGGTCAGATGGTGGATTTCCTCCCCGTAGAGGTTCAATATTTGTTTTCTGAGGTTTTCGCGGGTGTTTGTATGTAGGTCTTTGGTTGTTCGGGTTTTCTCCCGTGTAAAATTGGAAGTGTCTTGGCGACGTTTCGACGAAGTCCCATTCGTCATCCTCAGGCTGGTGCTTTCAGCTTCGTGCTTCGAGGAGCAATGTGTGGTCTTAGCTGTTTCTTCCTTTTAACTGGCAGTGGGGGTATGAACTGATTGGGTGGGAGCTTGGCTGTGTTCTGATTGGGTGGAGGTGTGTTCTGATTGGTTAGGGGAGGGCTGTGCTCTGATGGCTGGGGGGTTGGCTGTGCTCTGATTGGTGGGGGGTTGGCTGTGCTCTGATTGGCTGGGGGAGTGTCTGTTTTGGTTATGCTCAGGTATGAACACATATGACTACCAAACCAAATTAACCAACCTACTCCAAGACTCCACATACAAAACCCTAAATACAGATCCCACCACCTACCTGGAAAAAACCACCAGATCCAAAATAAAAGCCTCCCCCATTAACGAAGAGATCCAGCAAAGAATCATTCCCAGAGAGAAATCATCCAGATGCCCCAAACTCTATGGTCTCCCCAAGATACACAAAGAAGGAACCCCAATCAGACCTATAGTCAGCTCCATAGGCTCACCTCTACAAAACCTAGCCAAATTTCTCGCCAAACAACTACAGCCCTATGCAGAATCCATCACCTCACACGTAAAAAAACTCATTCCACTTTATAGAGATCATAAAGAAACAAAACTTACAGCCCAGCGACCTACTAGTGAGCTTCGATGTCATATCCCTCTTCACCCAAGTGCCTATCAAAGAAGCCTTGACAGCTATTCAAAACAAATATAACCCCCCCAAACACATCTTAGATATGACCAACCACTGCCTATCCAACACATACTTCATCTATAATGGACAAAAATACAAACAAACAGAAGGAGCACCCATGGGATCACCCCTCTCACCTGTCATTGCCAACCTCTACATGGAACACTTTGAAACCCAAGCTCTAGAAAAATCGGATCACAAACCCAAACTCTGGCTAAGATACGTAGACGACACCTTCATAATCTGGCCACATGGGAAAGAAAAACTGGACAACTTCCTCACACACCTCAACAGCCTACACCCCAAAATACAGTTCACCATGGAAACAGAAGCTAACAACCAACTTCCCTTCCTGGATGTCTTAGTTTACAAGAAATCCAATGGCTCCCTAGGACACACCATCTACCAGAAGAAAACACACACAAACCGCTATCTGCACCCTCTCTCACACCACCACCCAGCACAGATCAACTCTGTAGCCAAGACACTCATCTCCAGAACAAAACGCTTAGCTGACGAACAACACCTAAAAACCGAACTACACACTCTCACCAATGTACTAACATACAATGGATTCCAAAGAAATAAGATTACAAACCTAATCCAAAAAGAAACCCCCACTAAAATCCAAGACAAAGAACAAGAAAACGGCAAAGCCATCCTCCCATACATAAAAGGCATCACAGACAGAATCAGTAAGATCCTCCATAAAACACAACATCAAAACAGCATTCTGCACAAACAGAAAAATATCCACCATCCTTAGAAACCCCAAAGATAAAATTGAATTAGAAAATCAAGGAGTATACGAAATCCCATGCACCACTTGTCCCACCACATACATCGGACAAACCAACATAAGAATAAGTGCACGCATTGAAGAACATAAGAACTCAGTCAAAAAAGAGGAACCAACATCTTCCCTGGTCCAACACCTTAAAGCCACAGGACACGAAATTGACTTTAAAAATACCAGAACCATTGCCAAAAGCGAACATTGTAATAACAGAATAATCAGAGAAGCCATCGAGATAGAAAAACGCCCACACAGCATGAACAAGCGAGATGATACCTCCCGCCTACC
>NW_024098212.1:0-2414 GCF_016545835.1 Crotalus tigris | reverse complement strand
TTTAACCCCGAATCCGATTCTGAGGTCCGTTTTTACATTTCAGTCAAAAAAAAATTTTCATCTTTGGAGCAGAAAAATCTATGACCCCGGCATCAGGAATTTCCTTCCCTGGATACCAAAACAGCTCAATTTGTGATAACTAGAAAAAGCACCATTTTTAAGCATGAAATTTAACCCCGAATCCGATTCTGAGATCCGTTTTTACATTAGGGTAAAAAAAAATTTAATCTCTGGAGAACAAAAAATCCATGACCCCGGCATCAGGAATTTCCTTCCCTGTATACCAAAACGGGCTCTCACTTTTGAAAACTGAAGAAGCACAATTTTTAAGCATCGAAATTTAACCACAAATCCAATTCTGAGGTCCGTTTTTACATTTCAGTCAAAAAAAAATTTTCATCTTTGGAGCAGAAAAATATATGACCCCGGCATTAGGAATTTCCTTCCCTGGATACCAAAACGGCTCAATTTGTGAAAACTAGAAAAAGCAACATTTTAAGCATGAAATTTAACCCCGAATCCCATTCTGAGGTCCGTTTTTACATTTGGGTCAAAAAATTTTTTTCATTTCCGGAGCACAAAAATACGTGACCACGGCATCAAGAATTTACTTCCCTGGATACCAAAACGGCTCAATTTTTGAAAATTAGAAGAAGCACCATTTTCAAGCATTATATTTAACCCCGAATCCCATTCTGAGGTCCGTTTTTACATTTCAGTCAAAAAAAATTTTTCATCTTCGGAGCACAAAATCCGGGACCCGGGCATCAGGAATTTCCCTCCCTGGATACCAAAACGGCTCAATTTTTGAAAACTAGAAAAAGCACCATTTTTAATCATGCAATTTAACCCCGAATCCCATTCTGAGCTCGGTTTTTACATTTGGGTCAAAAAAAAATTTTCATCTCTGTAGAACAAAAAATCCATGACCCCAGCATCAGGAATTTCCTTCCCTGTATACCAAAACGGCTCAATTTTTGAAAACTAGAAGAAGCACCATTTTTAAGCATGAAATTTAACCCCGAATCCCATTCTGAGGTCCGTTTTTACATTTTGGTCAAAAAAAAATTTTCGTCTTTGGAGTAGAAAAATCTATGACCCCGGCATCAGGAATTTCCTTCCCAGTATACCAAAACGGCTCAATTTTTGAAAACTAGAAAAAACACCATTTTTAAGCATGAAATTTAACCCCGAATCCAATTCTGAGGTCCGTTTTCACATTTGGGTCAAAAGATTTTTTTCATTTCCGGAGCACAAAAATACGTGACCGCGGCATCAGCAATTTCCTTCCCTGGATCCCAAAACGGCTCAATTTGTGAAAACTAGAAACAGCACCATTTTAAGCATGAAATTTAACCCCGAATCCCATTCTGAGGTCCGTTTTTACATTTGGGTCAAAAAAAATTTTTCATTTCCCGAGCACAAAAATACGTGACCGCGGCATCAGGAATTTCCCTCCCTGTATACCAAAACGGCTCAATTTTTGAAAACTAGAAAAAGCAACATTTTTAAGCATGAAATTTAACCCCGAATCCCATTCTAAGGTCCGTTTTTACATTTGGGTCAAAAAATTTTTTTCATTTTCGGAGCACAAAAATACGTGACCGCGGAATCAGGAATTTCCCTCCCTGGATACCAACAGCTCAATTTTGATAACTAGAAAAAAGCACCATTTTTTAAGCATGAACAATTTAACCCGAAATCCCATTCCGAGGGTCCGTTTTACATTAGGGTCAAAAAAAATTTTCATCTTTGGAGCAGCAAAATCGATGTCCCCGGCATCAGGAATTTCCTTCCCTTTTATACCAAAACGGCTCAATTTTTGAAACTAGAAAGAAGCACAATTTTTAAGCATGAAATTTAACCCCAAACTCCAATTCTGAGGTCCGTTTTTACATTCGTAGTCAAAAAAAATTTTCATTTGGAGCAGAAAAAATCATGACCCGGCATCAGGAATTTCCTCCTGGATGCCAAAACAGCTCACTTTTTGTAACTAGAAAAGCACCATTTTTAAGCATGAATATTAACCCCGAATCCCATTCTGAGGTCGTTTGTACATTTGGGTCAAAACTTTTTTTCATTTCCGGAGACAAAAATAAGTGACCACGGACATAAGAATTTACCTCCCTGGATACCAAAACGGCTCAATTTTTGAAAACTAGAAGAAGCACCATTTTTAAGCATGAAATTTAACCCCAAATCCGATTCTGAGGTCCGTTTTTACATTTCAGTCAAAAAAAAAATTTCATCTTTGGAGCAGAAAAATCCATGACCTCGGCATCAGGAATTTCCTTCCCTGTATACCAAAACGGCTCAATTTTTGAAAACTAGAAGAAGCACCATTTTTAAGCATGAAATTTAACCCCGAATCCCATTCTGAGCTCCGTTTTTACATTTGGGTCAAAAAAATTTTT
>NW_024098211.1:47500-166937 GCF_016545835.1 Crotalus tigris | reverse complement strand
TAGAATAGAACAGAATAGAATAGAATAGAAAATAGAATAGAATGCAGAATAGAATAGAATAGAACAGAATAGAATAGAATAGAACGGAACAGAATAAGAAATAGAATAGAATAGGATATAGAATAGAAAATAGAATAGAACAGAACAGAACAGAATAAGAAATAGAATAGAACAGAATAGAATAGAATAGAAAATAGAATAGAATGCAGAATAGAATAGAACAGAATAGAATAGAATAGAATAGAATAGAATAGAATAGAATAGAATAGAATAGAAAATAGAATAGAAAATAGAATAGAATAAAACAGAATAAGAAATAGAACAGAATAAGAAATAGAATGAATAGAATAGAAAATAGAATAGAATAGAATATAGAATAGAATAGAACAGAATAGAATAGAAAATAGAATAGAATGCAGAATAGAATAGAACAGAATAGAATAGAATAGAATAAGAAATAGAATAGAATAGAATATCGAATAGAATAGAATATCGAATAGAATAGAATAGAAAGAATAGAATAGAAAATAGAATAGAATAGAACAGAATAAGAAATAGAATAGAATAGAATATAGAATAGAATAGAATAGAAAATAGAATAGAATAGAACAGAACAGAATATCGAATAGAATAGAATAGAATAGAATAGAATAGAATAGAATAGAATAAGAAATAGAATAGAATAGGGAATAGAATAGAATAGAATAGAATAGAAAATAGAATAGAAAATAGAATAGAATAGAACAGAATAAGAAATAGAACAGAATAAGAAATAGAATAGAATAGAAAATAGAATAGAATAGAATAGAATAGAATAGAATAGAATAGAATAGAATAGAATAGAATAGAATAGAATATCCTGTGTGGATGCCGCTGCTGTTCTGGGCCTGGCAACAAAAAATTAGCTACCGGTTCTTCCGAAGTGATGCGAACCGGCTGAATCCCACCACTGGGCAAGGGCTACCTGTCATAAGGTCACTGTCTCTAAGCCCAGAGCAATTGCCCGGTTTTTCAACTCCCAAGGCCACCATGGGGAGCGAGTCAGACGACAGCATCGGCCTTCAACTTTTCCCCCCACCTGCAAAACGTTGGCAAGGCTCCCTGTGTGTGCACAGTGGACGCTTTCTGTCTTCCAGCTGCTGATTCTGCCAAAAAGAATATTTAAAAAAAAAATGTTTCTGGCAGGGCCGTACTCTCTTCAGTTAATTACAGTAGAAGCAAAATGGCCCAGTGTTTGTAATTCTGCTCTCCCCACAGGAGCTGAGTGGTGAAGGGCCCGTTTACTGTAAGGGTGGGCCGTTCGGATGGCTCTGCAGGGTGAATTTTCACGGGGGAGGTTCAAGCTCTTTTTGCAAGCAAAAAAGAACAACAATCAACAGTCTGGGGGGGGTGTTTTGGCTTTTTTTGGGGGGGGGGTGCCTGCACTTCACGTCACTTTGGGTCAGCTTCATTGTTGAAAGCCAGACACTGCCTGGACAAGTTTTCTTGGCCCTGTTTTTTTCAAAAGTGGTTTGCCATTGCCTCTTTCCCAGGGCTGAGAGTGAATGGCTGGCACCAAGCTCACCGGGATGGCTTTGTGCCTAAAGACAGGACTAGAACTCAGGGTCCCGTGGTTTCTAGCCCTTGTAACGCAGATAAGCACGTCACATGGGTTGTGTGGATGAACCCTGGACGCTTTATCAAGTGCTAGGGTGCACGGGCTTTGTAGAGGTGTCCACCAAAGTCCAAATGCTGGGTGCAATCAAAGCAAAAAGGAGGTGGAGTTTTGATCCTGACTTTTTGGTGCATATATATCCATATCACACCTGGCACACCCACACTGCAAAAAAATACAGAAGAATTATCCAGCCGTGATAGAATTTCATTAGAAATAAGGAAGGAAAAAAAATCATTTGGCTTGCCAGAAATATTAAGCATCTTGATAGCATCACTATATCTGGTTTGCAAAGAGTTGGGCAACCGATAGAGGGCAGCCAAGAGGTTCTCAAAACCCTTTGCTACCCTCAAGTGGTCATTCCAGGTTTTGCAGCCCAAACCTCATTTAATATTTAGTGTGCTGTATTTAATATTTCTTGTTTACAGGTAGAGATTGACTTACAACCGGTCCTTTAGCCATCGTTCATAATTCTGACGACCTACCTACCTACCTGGGGGTAATTACAACCTGGATTTGAAGTTCTGATGGTTGCCCCTCCCCCTTCTGGTCATGTGACTGCATTTCAGGATACATTTTATTTACAGATATTAAGTATTTGGTTTGCTCAACCACTCGGGCATAATCTGAAAGACCACCGCAAAAAAGGTCATAAAATCAAGTCAGCCATGCAACCAAGCCCACTTTATGACCGTCACAAGCTACAACTGGGATGGGGAAGCTCCGTTAAGCTGTAACTGGAGGACTATTTAAATAATTTTTGATGGTACAGTTGTTAAGTCAGGTTTGTATTTTCAGAGAGGAGGGTAACTTTAAAATTAGTCACTCTTGTACCGTGGGAGTTACGGCTTACACTTCTCAAGGCTGAAGTAATGAAGTGCAGAGCTCTCTGCTGTGTGTAAGTTCATGTCCTTGTGGTGAACCTGTCAGCTGAGATAGCTATCTGATCTGTGGAAAGGAGGATCGTGTTCTCCAAAAATTCTAAACTAACACAATGTTTTAAAGTTTAAGCCGAGACAAAACATCACACAGATTTGCGAGCGTGCCCATTTGGGGCAGATCTATTGGAGAAGATGCCTCTTTGGGTAGATTTTTTTTTCCCCTGCATGGAAGTTTTCTCCAATCTAATCTATTGTAGTTGTGTTTTCTCTCTCATTAAGAAACAAGTCACAAAACCATTTGGCCAACGATTCAATGATTGTGAGGGGACTGGCTTCCTTGATAGGTTGATGACTGGATGGTCTCCCCTGATTCAAATGATATATGCAGGAAAAGGGAGAGCCACTTGAGGATCCAAAAGCTTTTTTATGGAAGCCAGCTTGGCACAAAAGGAAGGCCAGAGTTAGACTTAAAATGGTGAAGATCCCAACTTGCAGCTTCTAAGACATGAGAAGCTGGAGCAAAACTTTCAGCAGTTTCACCATCTGCTTCCAGCCTGAGAAAGCAGAGGTGGCATCAGCAACTCCATCAGGCCACACAAAAGAAGTGGAAAGAGAATGTGGGAAGTCAGCCCCCCAGAGAAGGATCTTAAAGAGGCAGAAAAGCATGCCCAGTTTTTCTTAATAGTCCCAGGTCTCCCTCCTTCAAGCAGAAACTAGTTCTGTAGAAATGCAGATGTAAACCATTCAGGAAGGTTGAAGCTAGAAGATTAAGAAGACAAAAAATCTACATACCACACCCAGACTCCAAAACAGGACATAATAGGATTGACCCACAGATGCCAAAGGGACACAGGTCAAAATACACGACACAGGAAATACAAAGCCTCAAACAGGAACAGGAAACAACTTCATGAGCCCCAGAAGGTATAAAAACTCACTCCCTACATGTGCTCTCTCTTTTCTTCCAGAGCCATCTTCCTGTCTGACTCTCCTCTTCGATAAACTGCAACCTTCTTTCTAAAGCAGTCACCATGTTGTTTATTCCCGGCTTGAACTGAACCACGATGAAGACTTTTCCTTCAACAAGAACAAAACCTCTTGTTCAGTGGGTTTTGCATCTTCCTTTTCCCACATCATCTGGAATGGAAACCTAACCCTGGAATGGTCTCTCCGCTCATCCTTCTGGGAGGAAGGGGGGCATTTAAGTTATGTGAGTGAAGAAAAAACTCTTTTTGTGTCTGCTTTCAACCGGAATCAGAATAGAGCTGGAAGGGACCTTGAAGGTCTTTTAAGACAAACCCCTACTCAAGCAGGAGACCCTATAACATTTCAGACAAGTGGCTGTCCAGTCTCTTCTTAAAAGCCTCCAGTGATGGAGCACCCACAACTTCTGGTGGCAAGTTGTTCCACTGGTTAATTGTCCTCGCTGTTAGGAAGTTTCTCCTTCATTCCAGGTTGCTTCTCTCCTTAATTAGTTTCCATCCTTTGTTTCTTGTCCTGCCTTCAGGCGCTTTGGAAAATAGGTTGACTCCCTCTTCTTTGGGGCAGCCCCTGAGATACTGGAAGAACGCTATCATGTCACCCCCTAGTCTTTCTTTTCTCTAGACTGGCCATTCCCAAATCCTGCAGCCGTTCTTCATATGTTTGAGTCTCCAGGCCTTTCATCATCTTAGTTGCTCTTCTCTGCACTTTTTCCAACGTCTCAACATCTTTCATTAAAGAAACTTCTTCCAAAGCAGCTTTAATAACTGGTACAGCTCAGCCCAACATCTCTTAAATTAAAAGTTCCAAAGCATTTTCCCCCACACATTTCCTTCTCTTGATCTTGGATATCTATAGTTCCTCTGCCTTGTAGGACAAGAAACATAAGAAACGCTGCTTTGTTTTGCTAGGCTATCCTTACCTTGCTTAGAATTTGAGTAATGGGACCACCTAACTTGCAAAAACTTTCCTGGCATCTTTCCTGAGCCAAGATTCCCCTCTAGTGGAAGTGAGATCAAACAGCATTTGGGGACAAATAGCCTTGCCGAATCCTAGAAGGTTACTTCATGCTTGTTGATTTAATTTAAACTTCTCAAACTGCTGTTTTGGGGAATTCCACTGTTAATTGTCTTCTAGGATTCCATTTATGTCCAGAGAAATGTAATTATATGCACAGTGGAGCTGTTTGCAGAACCAGGGTTCAGGTTTTACAGCCCCCCCCCCAAAAAAAACATTCCATAAAAATACATCCATCAGTTCAGAAGATTTTAAAGGGCAAAGTACAACTAAAAGCAAATATTTTCCTTTTGGGACAAATGGATAGGCAGCTAGAAAAGAGACATGGAACTTTGTTTTATACATGACAGCTGCAGCAAGAGTAAACTGGAAAGGTTCAGAGAAGAGCAACTAAGATGATCCAAGGCCTGGAGACTAAAACATGTGAAGAACGGCTGCAGGACTTGGGTTTGGCTAGTCTAAAGAAAAGAAGAAATAGGGGTGACATGATAGCAGCGTTCCAGTATTTGAGGGGCTGCCACAAAGAAGAAGGGGTCACGTTATTCACCAGAGCATCAGAGGGAAGGATAAGAAACAGGGTTGGAAACTGAACAAAGAGAGAAGCAGCCTGGAATGAAGGAGAAACTTCCTGACAGGGAGGACAATTAACCAGTGGAACAGCTCGCCACCAGAAATTGCTCCATCACTGGAGATTTTTAAAAAGAGATTAGACATTCACCTGTCTGAGATGGTATAGGTCCTCCTGCTTGAGCAGGAGGCTGGACTAGAAGACCTCCAAGGTCCCTTCCAGCTCTATTCTATTCAAGGTTCACCCACAATGAAGAAATAGATGATGGAGCTTTCTGAATTGCCAATTAACTTATCAGAGAAAACACAATATTTTCATTTATGGTCGACTGGAAACCCCTTATAGACTTTTTGCGTGAAACTGGAAAAAATGCATTTATGATTGTGGTTTTGAAGTTGAAAGATCTCTTTTTTGCAATCAGAGAGTAAGGGATAATTTTGTAACCGTGCTTCTATTTGCTGCAAAGGAAGCTGGGAGCTTCTTTGTATTTCTTTGTATTCTTTCTCTTTTGTGTTTTTCTATTTTTCCTTCTCATCTGGGCCTAATAGCTCAGGACCATATAGGTTGGAAACATGTGGAAGAGGCTTTCATCCTGTGGTGGATAAACAATGGCTAAAATGATGATGATGATGTTGCAAATCCACCACACACACACATCACACACACACCATACTCCCCCTTTCAGGGCCGTCAGAACTTTGAACAATTGTTGAACAAGTGACCTTGTTAAGGACTTTATGTAGATCCATGTACAGTACTGTGCAAAAGTGTTAGGCAGTTGCACAAAAAGGCTGTAACTTAAGAATGCTTTCAGAAACTGCAGTGTTATTAAAAGCAAATGAAGAGAAGAGAAGCCCAAATCTTAGATCTTAGATAACCTTTACTGTCATTTTTCCCGTGAGCACAATGGCACACATCAAAAATGAAATTTAGTTGCTTGCTCTCAAGTGTACGCATACATAACACACATTTAAAACATACAACATACAACATATGTATAGACCTACACCCTTACATATAAGTAACATATAAATATTAATCACTGTCCATCTTGAATACATAATGGAAGGAGGAAGCTTGAGAGGTTCATAAGGTTAATACTGTATGGAACAAAACTGTGACTGAATCTGGATGTTCTGCTTTGGATACCATGAAGCCCCCTCCCAGAACAGAACAAGGAAAACAGGTCGTGAAGAGGGTGCGTAGTGTCCCAGACAATCTTGTGGACCCAGCTCAAGCAACGCTTCTGTGCTATGTCCTGGATGGAAGGGAGGGAGCTGCCAATCATCTTTTCTGCTGTCCTCACCACTCTCTGCACCGCCTTCCTGTCCGAAGCAGGGATGCTTCCAAACCAGACAGTGATGCTGTATGACAGGATGCTCTCGATCGTCCCCCTGTAGAAAATGGTGAGGACAGGGGAAGGAAGATGTGCTTTTCTCATGTGATGCAGGAAACGGAGGCGCTGCTGTGCCGGCTTCACTCGTGTCTTTCTGTTGAGTGACCAAGTCAGTCTACCTGAGGAATTTGATGCCTCAAATCCATATTTGAGGTGACCATCCTTTGCTTTAAAAACAGCATCAATTCTTACGCTTGCTAGTTTGTGCAAAGTCAGGGATTTTGTAGGACTAAAGTCGGGCGTGTGATTAACCAATTATACCAAGCAGGTACAAATGATCATCATCTTGATATGTAGGTTGAAAAACAGTCATTAACTGAAACAGAAACAGCTGCGTAGGAGACTTAAAAAGTGGGTGAGGAACAGCCAAACTATGCTACTAAGGTCAGGTTGTGGAAGACAGTTTCATGCCACAAGTCACACACCAGGGCAGAACTGAGCACAGAGCAAGATAAAAAGTAATTATACTGCATCAGCAAGGTCTCTTCCAGGCAGGAGTTTCAAAGCAGACTGGGGTTTCAAGATGTGTTGTTCAAGCTCTTTTGAAGAAGCACAAAAAAAGCAGACAACGTTGAGGACCATAGACATCGTGGTCAGCCAAGGAAACTTAGCGCAGCCAATGAAAGACACACCATGCTTATTTTCCTTTGACCTCAGAAGATGTCCAGCTGTGCCATCAGCACAGAACTGGTGGAAACCAACAGGACCTTCCAGTACATCCATCTACTGTCCAGAGAGTGATCTTTGTGAAAGAATTGTGCCCCCAAAGCCATACCTTCAACATGGAAACAAGGCTAGCTGACTCAACTATCCATGAAAACATAGGAACTGGGGTGCAGAACAAGGGCAGCAAGGGCTCTGGATGGATGAGTCAAAATTTGAAATATTTGGCTGTAGCAAGAGGCAGTTTGTATGCCAAAGGATTGGAGAGAGGTACAATCAGTGCTTTTTTTCTAAAAAAAAAAAAAAAAAAGATGCCAGAACTCACACATGTCATACAACCCGCCTTGCCTACCCTATAAGGTTCCATCCAAAAAAGGTGCCGGAACTCCGTTCTGGGCGTTCTATGAGAAAAAAAGCCCTGGGTACAATAATGAGGGTCTCCAGGCAACAGGGAAGCACAGTGGAGGGATCTCGGAGTCCTAGTGGACGATCCCTTAAACAGGAGCCAGCCGTGTGCTGCAGCTGCCAAAAAAGCCAACACAGTGCTGGGCTGCATGAACAGAGGGAGAGAATCAAGATCACGTGAAGTGTTAATACCACTTTACAAGGCCTTGGTAAGCCACACTTGGAATACTGCATCCAATTTTGGTCACCACGATGTAAAAAAGATGTTGAGACTCTGGAAAGAGTGCAAAGAAGAGCAACAAAGATGATTAGGGGACTGGAGGCTAAAACATATAAGGAATGGTTGCTGGAATTGGGTAGGTCTAGTTTAACGAAGAGAAGGACGAGGGGGGACAGGATAGCAGCCTTCAAGTATCTCAGGGGCTGCCCCAAAGAAGAGGGAGTCAAGCTATTCTCCAAAATGCCTGAAGGCAGGACAAGAAGCAATGGATGGAAAGTAACCAAGGAGAGAAGCAACCTAGAACTACGGAGAAACTTCCTGACAGCGAGAACAATTAACCAGTGGAACAACCTGCCACCAGAAGCAGTAAATGCTCCAACACTGGAAGTTTTTAAGAAGAGACTGGACAGCCATTTGTCTGAAATGGTGTAGGGTTTCCTGCCTGAGCAGGGGGTTGGATTAGATGACCTCCAAAGTCCCTTCCAACTGTTACTATTATTATTATTGTTGTTGTTGTTGTTATATGTATATATCCTAACCCCATTGTAAATCAAGTACCAAATAGTCACTGCTTTCAATTTATGCCTCCAGCAAAGTATCTTCTAATACCTTATTTTGAATGCGCATATGTAAAGAAGTCATTTAGAAAAGAATGCATTTGTAATGTCTGCTGTCGGTGGTGTGATTAAGACATAGCTGTTTGATATTCATCCAATAATACAGCTATGGAAAATACCCAGAGGATGGCATTCTTTAATCCATTCAGCCTGGTTTGGTCATCTTCTTCCAACAGAATTTTATTAAAAGTTTTAAAAGCAAAGCTTAAAAACTAATGTAAAGGAAGAGGAAAGAAAAGAAAAGAAAAGAAAAGAAAGAGAAATAAAGGAAGAAAGAAAGGGAGGGAGGGAGGGAAGGAAGGAGGGAAGGAGGGAAGGAAGGAGGGAGGGAGAGAGGGAGAAGGGAAAGAAGGAAGGAGGGAGGGAAGGAAGGAAAGAAAGGAGAAGAGAGGGAGGAAGGAAAGGAAGAAAGGAGGGAGGGAGAAAGGGAAAGAAGGAAGGAAGGAAGGAAGGAAGGAAAGGAAGGAAGGAAGGAAGGAAGGAAGGAAGGAAAAAGAAAATAGAGGCAAAGAAGTGACTCCCGGTTTCTTTACAGCAGTTATAAATACAAATATAAATTTATCTCTTGCTTTAAAGTTACATCACGATTCCCTTCTTTCTGTAATTATCCTGTCTAATTACCAAAACCATAAATCATATGTTCATTTTTGGTTATGAAGAATGTTAATGGGACTTCCTGTCAGCAATAAAAGTAAACACTGTCTTTTGCCTAATCAAAGAAGTTAATTTAATAAGTAAAACATTTCTTTGCAACCATAGGTTTTAGCAAGATACATATAAAATTATCACCATCCTATCAATTCTGTACACCCTCTTTAATATTAACAATACTATTAGTCTGCCTATGTTTGGTATCTTCCTTGCGGTCATTGCAAACAAGGAGAATAGAATAGAATAGAATAGAATAGAATAGAATAGAATAGAATAGAATAGAATAATGGAATGAAGAATAGAATAGAATATGGAATGGAATGGAATAGAATAGAATAGAATAGAATAGAATAGAATAGAATAGAATAGAATAGAATAATGGAATGAAGAATAGAATAGAATAGAATAGAATAGAATAGAAAATGGAATAGAAATAAAGAATAGAATAGAACAGAACAGAACAGAACAGAATATAGAATAGAATAGAACAGAAAAGAAAAGAATAAGGAATAGAATAGAAATAAAGAATAGAATAGAGCAGAGCAGAGCAGAGCAGAACAGAACAGAATAGAGTGGAACAGATCTGAGCCTGTTGTTTGGGAACTAGCTAAATACAGTTGCGCACAGGATCCAGTAATTAAAAAGGGAGGGGGGTGTAATTTGATAAAATAAGGTTAAAAAATAGAAATTTACCAGAGTACTCTGATTACAGGGCACCATGGTAGCTGAGTGATTAAGATTCTGGCTGGTCCGCTGGAAAGCCGGTAACCCTGGTTCGAGACCCCAGCGCCACATGACAGGGTGAGCTCCCCTCCTCACCTCAGCTCCTGCCCACCGAGCCGTTCGAAAGCATGCAAATGCGAGTAGATAAATAGGTACCACTTCGGTGGGAAAGTAACAGCACTCCGTGACGTCATGCTGGCCACATGACTACGAAACATGTCTTTGGACAGCGCTGGCTCGATGTCCTTGAAAAGGAGATGAACACCGCCCCACATAGTCAGCAACAATTAGTGGAGTAAAATCCACAATGACTCCTTTTACTCTGATCTCCAGGTGTTTTCACTTCGTCACGTTGAAAGCAGATTCTTCAAAGAAGAAAATTTGGCCATCTCAGCCAGTTCACCCATCATTCCTAGTCTGGTCATCCTGTGGGACCAAGGCTGCATTAAAAAAAAAAAACCCACCCTGCTCTCCAGACCATCTCCTAAGACTCTAGAAAGATTAAGAGTGGTTCCCCAAAATTCTTACCAATGTATAAGCATGACTTGGGCAAGAGACAACATGTGAAATAATGAACGGAGATGAATTGTTGTCAGCTTTATTCAGTTTTAATTAAAGTTTGGGGTCACTGAAACTGTACACATGGTACAAACGCCCATGCACCAGGTGTGGCAAATATGTGCAGAAAGCCAGCACAATCAGGACTTGCTTCCAGAAGTGATGGGTGCTTCAACACTGGAGGTTTTTTAAAGAAGAGACTGAACAACGATTTGTTGAAACAGTATGGAGTTTCCTGTCTGAGCAGGGGGTTGGACTAGATGACCTCCAAGATCTCTCCAACACTGTTATTCTATTGTTCTGATGGAGGGATGCCAAAGAGTGCAGAAGACGGGAACCTCCTGGTTCCTGTCAGTCTTCAAGGAACCCTGGACGATGGGCGTAGGCAAGGAGATCCTTCTGCCCTGAAACTGCTCAATCCAGTTTGTAGGCTGGTTGCAGAGCCTGAGCATACCTCACTGTGGGAGAAGTGTCACTGAATTGCCAATGAGTAGCTGACTCTTATTAAGGCTCCAGAATTGCTCATTGACTTGCAATTCCATTAGTGATGTTTTTCTCTTGCGTAGGGTGGAAATATATCCGGCTTCTGTGCTAATGTCTTGCAAAATTGTCCAGACGTCGAAAATGATAGACTTTTCCCACCCTCGAAGCGCGTGAAAAGAGTCTATCTCAGTTCCACGAAGACTCCACTTCAAAGGTGGGCTGAGTTGCCTTTCCACTCAGGCTCCATCCTGTTTTGTTTCTCTTTGCTTTAGACAACTCGGCAACCTCAAGACTTGTGAACTTCCTACGCTGGCTGAGAAACTCTTGGAGTTGAAGTCCACAGGTCTTAAAGTCGCCAGGTTTGTAGACCCCCCTTTCCTTCGGCTGACGTCTCTCGGCCTCAGCAATTCTCAGATGCGTGGACCTCAAGTCCCAGAATTCCTCCAGCCAGCGTGAAACCATGGCAGGGGTGGAGGGCCTTCTCGGTCAAAGTTTAGAACCCAGAATTGACGGACACGCGTCAGAGAGAAAATGACGAGAGCTAGGATTTGCAGGAGAGTAAGGTGGACGGTGAAAAAAAATGTAAGAACGGAAAGAAGTCAGGAGGGGTTATATTTTTTTACACCCAAATGGACCTCTGAAAACATAATGATGATGTTAGATACAGATCCACCAAACCGTGTACAGACTCTCCTTCTTCAGACATAGGGACAAGACACGCGTGCGTGGACATTTTTCTCTTTTATGGGTAGTCCCTGACTTGCAACAATTTCTTTAGTGACCGTTCACAGTTACAATGGAAATGGAAAAAGTGACTTATGACCGTTTTTCACACTTAGGACCTTTGCAGCATCCCCAGGGTCACGTGATCAAAAGTCGGATGCTTGGCAACTGACTGGTATTTACGACGGTTGCAGTGTCTGGGGTCACATTATCCATTTTTGCGATGTTCCGACAGGCAAAGTCAATGGAGAAAGCCACATTCACGTAGCAATCGTGTTACCAATTTAACAGCAGCAGTGACTCGCTTAAGAACTGTGGCAAGAAAGGTTGGGAAATGGAGCAAAGCTCACTTAACGACTGTCTCCCTTAGCAACAGAAATGTTAGGCTCAGTTGTAGTTGTAAGTTGAGGGCTACCTGTAATTTGTTCTTGTATTCTTCCCTCAATACACACACTCTCTCTCTTCTTTCTCTCTCTCTTTTCTTTCTCTCTCTCTTTTCTCTCTTTCTTCTCTCTCTTCTTTGTCTCTCTCTCTTTTCCATCTCTCTCATTTCTCTTTTCCCTCTTCTCTCTCTTTCTCTTCTCTGTTTCTCTCTCTTTTCTCTCTTCTCTCTTTCTGTCTCTCTCTCTCTCTCTTTTCTCTCTCTCTCTCCTCTCTCTTTCTCTTTTCTGTTTCTCTCACTTTCTCTCTCTCTCTCTCTCTTCTCTGTCTCTTCTCTGCTCTCTGTCTCTCTCTCTCACACACACACACAGAGAAAGTATTGTTGGGTTATTTTGACTACATCATGGCGGAATGAGGCATCGCAATTGGAAAATTCTGACATTTGCACCAACAGGCTTACCTTTTGTAGAGGTATCTGCAAGTCGTGGCAAAAACGCTTTTTTCATGCTTTTTTTTTTGCCATAACCTGCAGTATGTTTGAAACTCTGTCCATTTCTGGGGTGTGTCACAATGTACAGCCAGGTTTTCAATTTCATTGTAGTTGCGGTTGCCATCCTGACTTTCTTTGATCCTCTCCCTTTGAACATCCCTAGCACCACAATGGAGGGCCAGGATTTGCATCCCTGAGCAAATTGTTAGTGATTGTTAGGTGACTTGTGCCTGATTTTATGACCTTTTTTCGCCAAGGTTGTTAAGCGAATCACTGCAGTGGCTAAATGAATCAAGTTGTTAAATGAGTTTGGCTTCCCCCCGTTGACTTTGTTCGTCGGAAAGCAGCTGAGTAGGTCACAAATGGTGGTTGTGTGATCCCAGGATACTGCAACTTTCAGAAATACATGCCAAGCACTCAACTTTTGATCATGTGCCCGTAGCGATGCTGGAGGGTCATAAGTGTGAAGACTGCTCCTAAGTCAACTTTCTCCAGTGCCATTTGAATGGTCCCTAAATGAATGGATTGACGTCAAGGGCAAATTAAAGTCTGGAGACACTTGTGGGTCCATGGAAGCGTCTGGGTGGTGTGAGATGGTTTGACTTTGATTTCGTTTTGGGATGTTGTTTTGACTTCCCAGTCTAGCTGGGTCTTTCCTAATTGTCTGTCAACCCAAAACTACCTCCATTTGGCTTTCCAAGACAGCTAGATACGCTAATGAGTTCATGTAATTTTCTTGGAAAAACCACATGAAAATGGAATGTTGCTACCTTGTTTTTTGACTACTGGATTTAGTCTGGACTCTCTTGTCTTTTATGTTTCATTTTTATTGTGTCTACCACGCAGAGCCCACTGGAGTTGCGAGAGGGTTACAACAAAGTTGAAAACTCTACCACGCAGAGCCCACTGGAGTTGCGAGAGGGTTACAACAAAGTTGAAAACTCTACCACGCAGAGCCCACTGGAGTTGGGAGAGGGTTACAACAAAGTTGAAAACTCTACCACGCAGAGCCCACTGGAGTTGAGAGAGGGTTACAACAAAGTTGAAAACTCTACCACGCAGAGCCCACTGGAGTTGAGAAAGGGTTACAACAAAGTTGAAAACTCCACCATCTAGTTTACGCTGCCACAATTTCTAGTAGTCTCCTATTTTACTTCCCTTCTATAGATCTGCCAGGTTTGACTAGGTAGTGCCTCCTTCCTGCCCGAATATTCGATGTAGTTAAATAACAAGTAATTATTTTTCATGCGAATTTAAAATGGTAAAGGCAATTTTGAAAAAAAAAAAAAAAGTGCTGACGGTAGAGAGGAACGCCTCAGCCAACCTATCAATCAGCTTCGAGAGCCCTTTGAGGTAGGCTGTTTTAAAATTCTGCATGGTTTCTGAGGTTAATGAGTTTTATTCATAAGGATCCCTGCCTCTTCCAAGTTCCTTCTCTAGGTTAGGCTGGAGAAGAAGAAAGGAGAGGCGAGGAGAGGCAAGAAGGACTTTGGAAGCGATCTCTAAAAGTGAGTTTTGCAGTTCTGATTTGAAAGGGGTCTTCTGGTCATCTTGCATCTTGGTTCAGGTTCTCTGGGTACAAAAATATCCACCTTTTTTTTCCAGGCGTGTCAAGCCAGGGATTCCTAGACCTCATGGTTGACCTTATCTATTACAGTCTGCCTATTATTCTGTTAAATTCACCTGCCTTTGCCTTAATTTTACTTAATATTGTTTGGTCTGCTCTTTGTCATCTTTTAACCCGTAAGGAACATGGGCTATCAGTTGTAGCATGGCTTATGGAGACGGGATCTGGCTGTTGGGAGCCAATGGGTTTGCTATGTCTTTTATGAGCCAACTGGATTGCTGAGGGTTTAAGAAGGTTTGAACAATTCAATGGATGCTCCAGTTAGATGATTGTTCAGTGCAAGGTATGGTCAAAAAGTCAAAAGCCCTGTACTGGTCTGGTACATGATCTAAGCCAGTGGTTCTCAACCTGTGGGTCGGGACCCCATTTGGGGTCGAACGACCATTTCACGGGGGTCACCAAACAAGGCTGTCCACCATTTTTTCCCCCTTTTCTTTGGCCACGCCCCTGGCACCCGGTGATGTATAAGTGGTTGGGGGTCACCACAACATGGGGAACTATATTATGGGGTCGTGGCATTAGAAAGGTTGAGAACCACTGGTCTAAGCTATAATATTACAGCGATTCATTAATGAAACCTTTTTTTGAAGCCAACAAACCTAGGAGACCGCCCACTTTTCACAGTATTTCAGATCTGAGCTCCATGCCCTCCATTACCAGTTGAGGTTGAGTGGGGTCTTCGAAGGAGAAGAGGTTTGCCTTTGGATGGGCCCTGAAGCCCTTGGGTGTTGGTGTTGGTGTTTGAGCTGATGATTCCTTCTGTTCACGGGGTCTTTATCACTGTTTGTGGGGCTGTCTCCCAACTTCACTGGCTTAAAAAAAAAAAAAAGATTGGACCAATTCATGAAAGCTGCCTTGTGTAATGATATGTGGGAATGTGTTTGGGAGAAAAGAAGAGCCACAGACTAGGCACTGATCAGAGCTGAGTCTACAAAAGGAACGGGGGCAAGGCAAACATCTCAGAAGGGGCCCTCACTAGGCTGTGAAAGGATGGGGGGGGAGAGGTGAACTTTCCAGCTTGCAAGATTCTATTAACATAACTTTACAATAAAGAGCTAATAATTCTGGGTGTGCTTCTTGTTTGGAATGCCTTGCAAGTTTATAATTGTGTTTTACATTTTGAGTTGTACATCGCCCCAAGGGCTGATGGGCATGGATAAATACATACTTGTGATGAGGTGGATTTGAAGTTGGCAAGAATAAATTGTCAGTTTCCCCCTTCCCTGTTTTGGAAAGCCAATATTAGCTCTTCCATCTTGACCCAAGAGTCTTGAGGGTGAAGGTTTGTTCTGCGAGCTGGTAGGTTGGTTTCAAAATGTTTCGTTTACCAGGCTGGGTAACATCTTCAGCGGAGTTTAGGGGGGGGGGATGTCAGTGTCGGTGTTCTTCTGTTGATAAGGGCTTCAGGTGTGGGTGTGTCAAGTGAGGGTCTTGTGATGAGTCATCAGAGAGAGGCTTGTGATGGGTCTTGTGATGGGGAGATCATGTCAGGTTTGGGTCCCATCAGGGCAGGGTCTCGTGGTGAGTCAAGTGTGGGTGTGTCAAGTGAGAGTCTCATGATGGGTCAGCTGGGGTGTGTCAAGTGAGGGTCTTGTGATGGGTCAAGTGTGGGTCACCAGTGAGAGTCTTGTGGTGGATATTGTGATGGGTCAGGTGTGGGTGTGTCAAGTGAGTGTCTTGTGGTGGGTCTTGTGATGGGCCAGGTGTGGGCGTGTCAAGTAAGGGTCTTGTGATGGGTCAGGTGTGAGTCTGTAGGATGAGAGTAGAGTTTTGTTCTCCGAGCTCGTGATGGGTCAGGTGTGGGTATGTCAAGTGAGGTCTTGTGAGGGTCAAGTGTGGGTCACCAGCAAGAGTCTTGTGGTGGATCTTGTGATGGGTCAGTGTGGGCGTGTCAAGTGAGGGTCTTGTGATGGGTCAGGTGTGAGTCTGTAGGATGAGGGTAGAGGTTTTGTTCTCCGAGCTTGTGGGTTGGTTTCTGAACATTTTGTTACCAGGCTAGGAGACATCTTCAGCGGCGTTTAGGGGGGGTGTCAGTTGTTGGTGTTCTTCTGTTTATAAGGGCTTCATGTGGTCGGTGGGTCTTGTGATGGGGAGGTCATGCCAGGTGAGGGTCCCATCAGGGCAGGGTCTTGTGATGGATCAGGTGTGGGTGTGACAAGTGAGGGTCTTACAGTGGGTTCTGTGATAGGTCAGGTGTTAGACATTAGTGGGAGTCTTGTGGTGGATCTTGTGATGGGAAGGTTACATCACAGTGATGGTCAATGGGAGGTGAAGTGCTGGTGGGAGGGGTACTTGCGTGTGTTGGTTGAGGGTGGGTCCTGTCTCTGCTTGATTTGGATCCTGATGGGTTTGTAGGCTGGTGGTAGGTCGATGTATCTGTGGATGGAAGCCACGGATGGAAACTCATCAAGGAGAGAAGCAACCTGGAACTAAGGAGAAACTTCCTGACAGTTAGAACAATTAACCAGTGGAACAACCTGCCTCCAGAAGCGGCGAATGCTCCAACACTGGAAGTTTTTAAGAAGGGACTGGGCAGCCATTTGTCTGAAATGGTATAGGGTTTCCTGCCTGAGCAGGGGGTTGGACTAGATGACCTCCAAGGATCCTTCCAACTTTATTATTATTATTATTGATCATCGCACAGTCAGCCAGATGTTCAGACTGGATTTGGCATTTTGTCTCTCTATCGAGTCCTTACCAAGGACCTGGGATAGGCAGATGTGGATGATGATGATGATGATGATGACTACTACTACTACTACTATTGCTATTAGTATTACTATCTGACAAAACAAGTCAGAAAGCAAGGGACTTTGGTGAACTTAGTGAAGGGTTTTTCCTTTTGAGGCTTCCGCTTCCCTGTGTGAGATGCAGACAAGACATTTGGAGACGGCGCTAATTTTAATAAGGACCATCAGCTCCTCTGATATTTTTACAGATGGAGGTTTCAGAGTCACGTGGAGTTTAGGAGCTCCAGGTTATCACTTCCATAATGCCCATAAGGTGGCAACCTTGTGCCAACTTATCCAGGAATCAAGCTGGCTAGGAATAGTCAGTCCTGGACTCGTAAACCCTGGAAACCAAAACATGAGAAATATTTCCTGGCTGCTCTAGCAAGATCATACTCTCTGTTGCTTACACTGGTGACATTGAAATACCAATGTTGTTCCAAGCAGATTAGATTTATAATTTAGTTTAAAGGGTTAGACTAGCGGTTCTCCACCTGTGGGTCGGGACCCCATTTGGGGTCGAACGACCATTTCACGGGGGTCGCCAAACAACGCAGTCCGCCATTTTTTCCCCCTTTTCCTTAGCTGTGCTACTCCCTTTTATTCTATTGGCTTTTGGAAACCAATAGAATTAGACTCTCTTGAATAGAGTCTAATTCTATTGAATTGTCCAGGCTGTCTCTGCCCTACTGAGCCGGCCAAAAGTCCCATTCTGCAAACGATGCTGCAAGTTGTCTGCAGTGAAGGCGAGCTGTCTGGAAGTTTCCACCCCTCCCTGCTGAGCAACTACTAAAAATGTAAGCAAAAGAGGGCCAGGGGTGGGAGGTGGGAGGCCGGCGGGCGCAGGGAGGGTTGCTGGCACGCGTGGGGCCCGGCGGGTGCCTTACCTCCCTTGGGCTGGGCCAGCTGGTGGCCCAGCCGGTGGTCGCCCTGCGCCATCTCTGCCGCTTGCCAGCTACGCCTCGGCCGGCGCAGGGGGCGGCACCACGCATGCATGGTGCTCCCAGGCAGGGAAAGTCCTCAACATACGACCGGTTGGGTAGTCCTTGACTTATGACCAGTTGGGGGTCGCGGCATTAAAAAGGTTGAGAACCGCTGGGTTAGACACATTTTTCCATTTTCTTTAACAAGATTTATTGAAATGGATGGGATGGGGGTGGGTGGGTTTATAAACATTCCAGCAACTGAACCCCTGCCAACTTAGAATTTATATATACCTGGGTTTCTTAGGAGACAGACTTTTAGACTTTCTCTTTTTAGTATGAATTAAGAACAAAATGGGTCTTTTCGCTGATAACAGGGAAGTTTCCAATTGGTGTGTATCTCATAGTCTGGGAACCAACTTTTACATCGCCTTTGACAGAGGGTCAAAGGTTTTTAACATTATGAGAAAAAGAGCAATACGGATTGCTGGTGGGATTCAGCTGGTTTGCACCCCTTCCGCAGAACCGGTAGCTAATGTTTTGTTGCCCTCTTGATGGCTAGACCATTACAGACTGCATGTCAAATCCTGATTTAAACTGAGCCAGCCTGGAGCAATTAATTCTCTGAAATGAAGTTTGTTCCTTCTACTATAACCAGATTTTTTTGGAGGGGGGGGTTGTGTGTGTGTGTGTGTGTGTGTGTGTTCTGAGAACCATATGAGCACTTTTGTGAGTTGAGTGGCTTTCCAGCCGACAAGCCCAGCGTCGTATCCACTGCCATTTTTGGGAGGAAAAACAAGAGAGGAATCTAATGAAAGAAACAGGGTGTGGTTATTAAAAAAAAAAAATAGCCAAGATGGCAGCCGTGGGCGTGTAATCAATGCCCCATCCCTGGGCAGAGCTTGAAGTCCACCCTCCTGACTTTTTGGACCCTAACCCTGTGGCCACCTCTACGGTGAACAAATCTAACAAACAAGTGATATAAAAGGATGTAAATCACAGTTCCGTCACCTTCTGAATGTCTGCAGTTCTTCCTTTCTCAGTATATCCGGGAACAATCCTAGAAGTTGAATTGGGCAAACGTTTCATCAGCTCATGCCTGAAGTAGGACAATTTAGACTGAACGTGACATCGGATCCAGCATGGAGAAGGATCAGCTGGGTGGAGGTGAACATTCCAGACACTGGCGTGGGTTCCCGCTTGCAGATTTGGTCACGTCAGGCTCAGGTGAAGACATTCTCTGCTTCTCCTTGATCATTAGCAGTGGCTAGTAGCTGTCATTAGAGGATTAAACTAGAGGGAGCCGTATTGGCCAGATCCCTCCTGATCTGACAAGTAACATGCTGTAAGCAGAGCCGGCAGGCCATTGGCAAAGTATTTGTCTGGGAAAGTTAATGAGGACACACGACTTGTGATGTGTCTTTGTGATGTTTCATAGTATGCTTATTGCACAATTGAAGTGTTTGAGGTTGAAATCACACTGAGAGGTGTTTTCCATTGACTCAAAGCTTCTCTCTCTCTCCCTCTCCCTCCCTGTCTCCTTCTCTCTCTCTCCCCTCCTTCCCTCCCTCTCCCTCCCGCTCACACCCTCTCCCTCCCTCCCTCCCTCCCTCTCTCCCTCTCTCTCCCCTCCTTCCCTCTCTCTCTCCCTCCCTCTCTTCCCTCCTTCCCTCCCTCTCCCTCCCGCTCACTCGTTCTCCCTCCCTCCCTCTCTCCCTCCCTCTCTCCCCTCCTTCCCTCTCTCTCCCTCCCTCTCTCCCCTCCTTCCCTCTCTCTCTCCCTCCCTCTCTCCCCTCCTTCCCTCCCTCTCCCTCTCGCTCACTCCTTCTCCCTCCCTCCTTCTCCTTCCCCCTCTCCCTCCTCTCTCTCCTCCCTCCCTCTCTCCCTCCCTCTCCCCTCCTTCCCTCCCTCTCTCTCCCTCCCTCTCTCCTTCCCTCTCTCTCTCCCTCCCTCTCAATCTCACTCCTCCTTCCCTCCCTCTCTCTCCCTCCCTCCAAGGTTGACTCAGCTTTCCATCCTTCCAAGGTTAGTAAAATGAGGACCCAGATTGTTGGCAACAGGCTAACCCTGGAAACTGCTTAGAGAGGGCTGTAAAGCACTGTGAAGCGGTATATAAGTCTAAGTGCTACAGCTAAGTCTAAGTAAGTAAGTAAGGAGGGAGGGAGGGAGGGAGAAAGAGATATCTGTGGTGGCACAGTGGTTACAATGGAGCATTGCAGGCAAACTCTGCCAGAAGCCAAGAGTTCGATCCTGACCAGCTCAAGGTTGACTCAGCCTTACATCCTTCCAAGGTCGGTAAAATGAGGAGCCAGGTTGTTGGGGGCAACATGCTGACTTTGTAAACCGCTTAGAGAGGGCTGTAAAGCACTATGAAGCGGTATACACGTCTAAATTCTATTGCTAGTCCTTCCTTCCTTCCTTCCTTCCTTCCTTCCTTCCTTCCTTCCTTCCTTCCTTCCTTCCTTCCTTCCTTCCTTCCTTGATGGTGCAATGGTCATAATGCAGCATTGCAGGCTGACTCTGCCCACTGCCAGCAGTTCGATCCTGACCGGTTCAAGGTTGACTCAGCCTTCCATCCTTCCAAGGTCGGTCAAAAGAGGACCCAAATTGTTGGGGGTCCTCAAGATGCTGACTCTGCAAACGCTTAGAGAGGGCCGTAAAGCACCGTGAAGGGCTATATAAGTCTAAGTGCTGTCGCTATTGCTACTAGCTATCTGAAATATCAGGTTAGGGACAGTTCTCTGTGCGATTGCTGAGCGTTGCCTCTGCCTTGATGCTGGCTAATCAATCAATCCAATCTTACCTTATTACTCGCCTCTTTGATCACGTTTGCTTCATCAAGAACGAACATTAGTCATGCATTATATTGTTTTCCCGTTGCTTTGAGTTCGATGCTGTAAGTCTCTTGGAGAATTATCTCTGCTAAGCTGAAGGAAGGTGTGAGTTTGTGTACAAGTTTGTAGCATCTCTTGCTCAACACCCACCCGCCTGCTCCAGTTTCACAGAGCCCTCAATCACTCCGGGGGCAACAATGGCATTAGGCTAACCAGCTTAACCAAGAGGGCTAGAGGTGGGGCAGATTAGGGCTGTGTCAAGGAATCGAAGTGCTGTATTTAAGCTCCAGCCAGGCCTTGGCAGTTCCTGCCCACTCCAGCCGAGAAAGACTTCCTGGGAAAGTGTCCCATGTCAAGAGTTTTTCTCGGAGATGTTTCCATGGGTGAGTGAGTTTGGGGTCGATAAGAAAGCGGAACTTTTCAGGGGACAAAAAACAAACAAACAAAAAAGCCGGAGGGAAACCTGGCTGGAGCTCTCTGGGCACTGCAATCACTGTGGGATTGGAGTGACATTGTCGATTCTCCGCAGGACAACGCACTGCAGGACAATTTAACAATTCTGTTTGATTATTTAAAATATTCTTTAAAAAAAAAACTTATCTTCACATTTGCCATTCCCAAGGAAGGAAGGAAGGAAGAGAATGGGAAGAAGAAGGGAGGGAGGGAATGGGAAGAGGAAGGAAGGGAGGGAGGAAATGGGAAAAGAAGGAAGGGAGGGAGGAAATGGGAAGAGGAAGGGAGGAAGGGAATGGGAAGAGGAAGGAAAGGAGGGAGGAAATGGGAAAGGAAGGAAGAAAGGAAGGGAATGGGAAGAGGGAGGGAGGGAGGAAATGGGAAGAGGAAGGGAGGGAGGAAATGGGAAAAGGGAGGGAGGAAATGGGAAGTTGAAGGGAGGGAGGGAATGGGAAGAGGAAGGGAGGGAGGGAATGGGAAGAGGAAGGAAGGGAGGGAGGGAATGGGAAGAGGAAGGAAGGGAGGGAGGAAATGGGAAAAGGAAGGGAGGGAGGGAGGAAATGGGAAGAGGAAGGGAGGGAGGAAATGGGAAGAGGAAGGAAGGGAAGGAGGGGGAGAGGGAAAGGGAAAAGGAAGGAGGGAAGGAAGATAACAGTGCTTGAGATTATTATAAAGGGAATTAAAATTAGATTTGCCAATAGAATATACATTTATGGTTGGGTATACACCTAGTCTTGGACTTACAACAGTTCATCCCAATCTGGAATGGGATGGGGGGGGGAAGATACTCAAGAGGAGGCTCTTCTCCTTTGCTTTGCCAAGGTGTGCGAAGAGGTGTGGACCGCAAGGGCACAGGCCTGCTCCCAGGTGCACGTTCTAGGGCGGGTGGTGTAAATCCTGAGCATTGCTCACCGGTGCAGGAAGTAGCAAACTTTTTTTGCCCACCTATCCAGTCCTCCGAAGGACCTGGCAGAGGCAGAGGGGGAGGCTGGATGGTGTTACAAATGTGGTGGCAGGATATTGTCGTAAACTCATCTTTTGCAATTGACTGATGGTGAATTTGTCAGTGCCAATGGTGTCGTGGATGGATGGAGACACACACAGAGAGAGAGAGAGAGAGAGAGAGAGGAGAAAGAAAAAGAAAGAGAGAAAGAGAGAGGAGAAAGACAGAAAGAGAAAGAGAGAGAGGAGAAAGAAAGAGAAAGAGAAAAAGAGAGAGAAGGAGAAAGAGAGAGAAAGAGAGAGAGGAGAGAGAGAGAGAAAGAAAGAGAGGAGAGAAAGAGAAAGGAGAAAGAGAGAAAGAGGAGAGAAAGAAAGAAAGAAAGAAAGAAAGAAAGAGAGGAGAAAGAGAAAAAGAAAAAGAGAGAGGAGAAAGAGAAAGAGAGAAAGAGAAAGAAAAAGGAGAAAAAAAGAGAAAACTCCTAAAGCAACAATATCACGAGCTTTGTAAAAACAAAGCTTTTTTTTTTTTTTATGCTCTCAGGAAAGCTGTTTTGCTTGCATCACTGCACTTTTCAAAATTGCCCTATGGAGATGCTTTGCATACCTCACAAGTGCATTTGTATCAGGTGTGTGTGTGTGTGTATTGCTGTGGCAGTAAGGTGTTGCTGTATCTGACAAACCTCAGATTGGAGGCGTGCACGGCTGCCTGTTCCATCGTGGTTGGCAAATGCTGGAACACAACATGAGTTGTGGAATTTCACAGCTGCGGTTGATCTGAAGAAACGTTGCCCTGAGTTGAGAAACGGGAATTTTCTTTGTGGTTCCTGGCATTGTGCAAACATCCTTCTCCTTTGGATTGCAGAGGTGTGTTATAAAATTAGGTTTTAAATATTAATCCTACCTCAGCCAACTTTAATCCTGGATTTTAGCTGCTTTCAGAATGGCAAGAAGCTAATCAATAGACCAGGCAGTTCCTTTAGTTAATTAACAGTCTGTTTCACCACCTACCATTCTGGTTATGCTGAAAACCCACGGGATGTTGCAAACGGTCCTTGCAAATATTCACACAACTAAGGGAGGTTGCATGCATTTCAAAACAAGGTTGGAAAATCCCACTTGTTTTCCATCTACTTGGTCTCCCCTGCCCTGTTCTGCCAGCCTCCTCTTTGATAGTTTGGGTGACTGACAGCAGTAGTGATCCCGGCTCAAGGCCAGACTCCGTTGGCCAACTTGACTTGGAGGAACTTACTTTTTTTTTTTTTGTCAGCGCTGTGTAATGTGTCAGAACTTTCTCCTTAGTTACAGGTTGTGTCTCCTTAGTTACAGGTTGCGTCTCTCCTTAGTTTCCATCCGCTGCTTCTTGTCCTGCCTTTCAGTGCTTGGGAAACCAGGTTGACCCCCTCCTCTTCTTTGTGGCAGCCCCTCAGATATTGGAACACTGTTATCATGTCACCCCTCGTCCTTCTTTTCTCTAGACTAGACCTACCCAGCTAAGGAGAAGCGTACTGACGGGAAGAGCAATCAACCAGTTGAATGGCTTGCCTTCAGAAGCTGTGGGTGCTCCAACACTGGAGGTTTTTAAGAAGAGACTGGACAGCCACTTGTCCAGAATGGTTATAGGGTCTCCTGCTTGAGCAGGGGGTTGGACTAGATGACCTCCAAGGTCCCTTCCAACTCTTCTGTTATTTTGTATTGCTTGATTATTGTTTTACTTATGGGTTTTATTGTTGTGAGCTGCCCAGAGTTGCTTCAGTGGGCAGCAACTAGACATCCCACAGGCTTTAATCTCGCCTCATCATTAATACCGCTCGCTCTCCAAAAGACCCTCAGCTCTTCCTCAAGGGCATGTTGAGTGCTGTCCAGTCCAAGGGGCCCCTCATCCAGCCCTATTTAGTCAGTGATTTTATCCCTGTGGTTTCTGATATGAGAGAGAGGGGGGGGAGAGGGAGAGAGAGAAAGGGAGAAAGAGAAGAGAGAAGAGAGAGGAGAGAGAGAAGAAGAAAGAGAGAGAGATCCATTATAGTATTTAACAACACTTTTTGAAAAGCTTAGAGGCACATCAACAGATTTATATATGTGCTCTGGGTAATATATATACACACGGGCCATTTGACAAGCACAAAATATTTGGGAAGTTCACCACTTAAAGCAGTGGTTCTCAACCTTTTTAATGCTGCGACACCCAACTGGTCGTAAGTCGAGGACTAAACCGGTCGTAAGTCGAGGACTACCCAACCGGTCGTAAGTCGAGGACTTTCCCTGCCTGGGAGCTCCATGCATGCGTGGTGCCGCCCCCTGCACCGGCCGTAGCTGGCAAGCGGCAGAGATGGAGCAGGCTGACCACCGGCTGGGCCACCAGCTGGCCCAGCCCAAGGTAGGTAAGGCACCCGCCGGAAAAGGGGGAAAAAAATGGCGGACAGCCTTGCTTGGCGACCCCCGTGAAATGGTCAATCGACCCCCAATGGGGTTGCGACCCATAGGCTGAGAACCGCTGACTTAAAGCCTGCTGAGCTGTAGTTTCAAGTCCGTAATTCGAGCAGCCTTAGCTCAGCGGAGTATCACTTGATGACAAATTTCTCAGCATTATTTCATGAATGCATAGTGGAAACGTACAACGAGAAATATGGAAGCTGCTAAATGAAGAGGGCTTAAAGAAAATATTTGTAACTCACAGTTGAATGGTGGGGTTAGGGTTAGAGCCAGTGCTGAGATTCAAATATGGCGGGACAACCGGTTCTCTGTGTGGATGCCACTTCCGGAAGTCCATTCTGGGCCTGGGCAGCAAAAAATTAGCCACCGGTTCTGTCAAAGTGGTTGGAACTGGCTGAATCCCACCACTGGTTAGAGCTAACCCCAGGGATGCCTTAGTCTGTAGAAGCCTAATGTTGATATGGAAGTCTATCTTGATCAAGCCAGGTATTGGGAGAGCACCAAGATGATCTAAATTCATATCTAAGTTGGGTTTGCTTCTAATCTATCTATAATACTGGTATGAGGTTAAAGTAGCTTTGATCTCCCAGATATATTAGAATAGAATGGAGCTAAAAGGGACCTTGGAGGTCTTCTAGTCCAGCCCCCTGCTCAAGCAGAACTTATACTGTTTCAGACAAGTGACTGTCCAGTCTCTTCTTAAAAGGCTCCAGTGATGGAGCATCCACAACTTCTGGAGGCAAGGAGTTCCACTGGTTGATTGTCCTCACTGTCAGGAAGTTTCTCCTTAATTCCAGGTTGCTTCTCTCCTTGATTAGTTTCCATCCGTTGCTTCTCGTCCTTCCATCTGGTGAGCAATCTAGCCCCCTCTGCCTTGTGGCAGCCCCTCAAATACTAGAACATGGCTATGTATTAATTTATGGTGGTGTCTATACATTACATATAGGCAAGCACTTCTGGGAACGTGAAGGTTTCAATTTTCCAAATCTTACATTTATTTATTTATTTATTTATTTATTTATTTATTTATTTATTTATGAGACTTATATACCGCTTTAAGTGCAAGCACTCTCTAAGCGGTGTACACCAGTAAGCAGAACCGCTGACCTGCTGAACACAGTCAGCTAAAGTGGCCTGCAGTACTTACACTCTAACTGCTGCGCCACCTCAGCTCATGACATTCACCAAGGATGGACTACTTCATGATAGGACTCTCTCCTTAAACAGGTGGGCATGTTCAAAAGGGTTAAGCATCTTTGATAAAAACAAGTTATGCCTCAAAAGGCCGGCCCTTACTTCTACAGTCAGAAGACACACGATTGAGCCGACTAATCCCACCGACGGGCTACAGACTGTAGGACTGTTTCAAAGGTTGTTCCATAAGCTTTGAAGATTGAACTGTGTGCTTTGATGTGTCCTCCTGTCAGATCCTGCCAAGAGCTTGGAAATGAAGGACACCACGTCTTTGGTTGGCGCGTACTACAGTGGGAAGTCGGTCCTCGTTACAGGAGCCACGGGATTTATGGGCAAAGTCCTGGTCGAGAAGCTTCTCCGTTCCTGCCACGATGTGAAAACCATCTACGTGTGTGTGAGGCCGAAAGGTGGACGTTCCATGCAGACTCGAGTGGAGCATCTGCTGAAATGCAAGGTAGGGAACGCAAAGGTGGACAGAAACGGGGAGCAGCTGGTAGAGTTGTGCCATAGGTTCGCTGCTGTGGTGAGGAAGCATATCTGGTCTTAATCCCAGAGAGACAAATATGAGATTTGTGCATTTTATTACTTACACACATTTGTAGGCCACCTTAATCAAGTCCACAGTCACAAAGAAAATAAAAAGCACCTAACTAATTACAACATTAATTAGAATAGAACAGAACAGAATAGAATAGAATGGAATGGAAGAGAAGAGAATAGTGAAGTGCAGTGGAGTGGAATGGAATGGAATGGAATAGAATAGAATAGAATAGAATAGAATAGAATAGAATAGAATAGAATAGAATAGAATAGAATAGAATAGAATAGAATAGTGGAATGGAATGGAATGGAATGGAATAGAAGAGAAGAGAAGAGAAGAGTGAAGTGCAGTGGAGTGGAATGGAATGGAATGGAATGGAATGGAATAGAATAGAATAGAATAGAATAGAATAGAATAGAATAGAATAGAATAGAATAGAATAGAATAGAATAGTGGAATGGAATGGAATGGAATGGAATAGAATAGAATAGAATAGAATAGAATAGAATAGAAAAGTGGAGTGGAGTGGAGTGGAGTAGAATAGAATAGAATAGAATAGAATAGAATAGAATAGAATAGAATAGAATAGAATAGAATAGAATAGAATAGAATAGAATAGAATAGTGGAGTGGAGTGGAATGAAAAGTCTGCCCAGCAGTCATTTTGGCTCTATCAGCTTAGGAACCCTGGAGCATTTTTTTTTCCTTCTTTTTAAAGTGAATATTGTCTCTTGAACTCCAGGTGTTTGACAGAGTCCGGGAAGAACGGCCCAGTTTCCATGAGAAGGTTAAGCCCATCAGTGCTGAGTTCACCAAGCCAAATCTGGCCATCTCTTCTGAAGACCTGGAGGAGCTGATTTCTGAGGTCAACGTGATCTTCCATTGTGCTGCAACGGTTCGATTTGATGAGTCCCTGAAGTAAGTTCTCCATGCTCTCTCCTTGGGTTTCTTGCCATCCATCCCCAATCTAGAATAGAATAGAATAGGATAGGATAGGATAGGATAGGATAGGATAGGATAGGATAGGATAGGTTAGGATAGAATAGAATAGAATAGAATAGAATAGAATAGAATAGAATAGAATAGAATAGAATAGAATGGAATGGAATGGAATGGAATGGAATGGAATGGAATGGAATGGAATAGTATAGAATAGGATAGGATAGAATAGAATAGAATAGAATAGAATAGAATAGAATAGAATAGAATAGAATAGAATAGAATAGAATAGAATAGAATAGAGTAGAGTAGAATAGAATAGAATAGAACAACAAAGTTGGAAAGGATCCTTCTAGTATTTTAATAGATAAACAATTGAATATAAACATTTTTCTAGTATTTCTATAAGTAACAACCACATCAATGTGAAGTTTCTTTTCTGAGTAATCATCTTAATCACCTTATCATATATCCTGTTTTTAAAGTTCTTATTTAAATTTATTTTCCCCACAATGTTCAAAAATATTTTTATCTGTTAAGATTTTCTTAGAGTTAATTACACTTAAGTATTTAAGTCTTTTTCCTCGTACAAGCCATCCCAACCATTTTATATTTCTCATATCTTAAAACAAGAAGAAAAAAGAGAGAAGGAAAAAAAGAAATAATATACTACTTGAAAAACATGTCCCTATTAAGCTAAAATACATTTGTATTTTACAAATTTTTTTCTATTCTTTTTAACCATATTCAAACCAATATTTAATCTTTAAGTATTCCATCTAATAAATCCACAGCTAATCTTTTAGAGCTATTCAGAACATTCTTATTGAAGTCTCTCAAAATCCATTACATTTGAGTATCTAAAACTTTTCCCTTATATAAATCATCCAACATTTTTATATTTCTCATATCATTAAAAAAAAGTACTAGGTTACTTAAGTGTGTTTTCTGAAATGATAGGGACTCTCCCCCAAAAATATTTCTTTGGCTTATTGGTTTCGCAGGGGTTTTAAGGAAGGACGCTATTTCCCATCTAAGTAATGGGAAATGGAGCAGGAGCACCTGGGAGGCAAACCAAATCCATTTCCATCCTTTTAAAGCTTAGCATTGAAGTTCTCTGATATTATGTTGGCAAAATTTGGCAACAGGGTGGCCTGGTTTTGGCAAAATCTGATTTGAAACTGTTCCAGGCATCTGGATAAGGTTTGGAACCTGGGAGTGGAAAAATTCCCACTTTCTTTCCAACCAAATTCTTTGATTTTGTTTTTTTTTAAAAATATTCTGCCAAAAACGAGACAGCTGGTTTCTTGGGAAATTAGTACTATTACAACGTGGAATTTGCTGGCCACTGTTTGCCTATTGCTGCTTTGCATCAACCCTCAGAATTTTTCCCAAGATGTTTTTGTTTTTCAAAGGAAAAAAAAATAGAACAACATTTCATCTGAAAATGGATTTGATCTGATACCCTTTAGAGAACATGAAAAAAGGACATTGCCAATATTTTATTCTTTAGTTCTCTGAACCTAGCTGAATGAATGGACACAATGCTGGAAGTTCAAAGGGCTTTAATTCCAGTTTTGCCCATAGGCAGCCTCCAAATAAATAGAAATAAAAGATATGTTCTTTAGGAACAAGGAGAAAAGGTCTTATTCTCCCATTGTCAAAAAGCAAATGGACCAGGAACTGGGTAGAGTTTGGTCTCCACTGTAGGCGATGTTGTGATGTTTATTTGTTTGGGGTTTTTTGTCAACTAATTTGTAAATTCAACCAAGCGAGGGTCATTTCCAATTTTACTAGCAGAGACCTCCCATAAGGTGATATAGATTACAACCTGTGGTCTTCTCCACACTACATGAGACATCTTTCCATCAAGATGTCCTGAAGCTCCTGAGGTAGCTCTTTGGAGACCCAAAAGGATTGGTTTGGACCTGCTCCCACACCAGCTGGACCTCATCCTAGCTGTTTGTGCTTCCTTGAGCAGAAATGCCCTTCTCCTGAACGTCTTGGGCACCCAGCAGCTCCTGAGGCTGGCCCACCAGATGAAGAACCTCGAAGCCCTCATCCATGTTTCCACGGCCTACTCAAATTGTAATCGGAGACACATAGAGGAGGTCTTTTATCCTATCCCTGTGGAGCCAAAGAAGCTTTTGGACATGATGGCGTAAGTAATGGAAACAAACCTCCCTCCTTTGCGATGGATTTGCAAGCATGTTGGAAAGGATCCATGTTGTCTCGTCCTATGCAACTTCCTTTCAAGAGAGAGAGGATTGATGGCAGTGAAGTTCCAGAAATGGTGAAAGGCTTGTCTAGAGTAGATGCACCATGGGAAGAATCTATTTTGTGATCTTTTTTGACCCAATGTTCTGTCTTCTTCTTGGTAAACAGTGATGAGATGGGCGACACTCATGCGGAAGGATGAAAGGATGGATGGATGAATGGATGGATGGGTGCAAGGAAGGAAGGAGGGAAGGAAGGAAGAAGAGAGGGAGGGAGGGAGGGAGGGAGGGAGGAAGGGAGGAAGGAAGGAAGGAAGGAAGGAAGGAAGGAAGGAAGGAAGGAAGGAAGGAAGGAAGGAAGGAAGGATCTTTTAGGAAGACCTGCCATGTACATAAAACTTTAACTTTTCCAAGGACATGCGTATGAAAATATATGAGGACAATGGTTCAGGTTTAATTTCCATGGATATCTTTTATTTTTATTTTTTAAAAAATCTGTTAGGTGGATGGATGAGTCCCTCATTGAAGCGATCACCCCCAATTTGATTGCAGACTGGCCTAACACCTACACCTTCTCCAAAGCTCTGACTGAGCATCTGATCCAGCAGGAGAAAGGAGATTTAAATGTTGCCATCATCAGACCTTCCATCGTGGGAGCTAGTTGGCAGGAGCCCTTCCCAGTAAGTATGCTGCTTCTTCCAGGGCTTGGTTCTCATCCAACATCTAGTAAAAGGGTTGATTTAGAGCAGACATGTCAAACACAAGGCCCGGGGGCCTGATGCGGCCCACATAGTGGTTTCATGAGGCCCGCAAAGCCATCCTGGAAACAGTGAGGGAAAGGCCCCCTGCTGCCTTGGCCCTGGCCCAGGCCAGCTGAGAGCCAATGTACAATTTTGTGGTGGCCATCTTGGCACTTGGCCCGGTGGACCATGCCTTGGCACTTGCCCCGGTCCCACCCCCTTCTGCCAGAGACCCTCAGATCTGTCCCACTCTTGCCCAGGCCCCCATAGACATCCTTGCTGCGAATGATGTCGAACTGGCCACGCCCACCCAGTAGGCCACACCCACTCCATCCACACCCACCCAGTAGGCTGCACCCACTCTGGCCACACCCACCTGCCCCCCCCCAGGGGTAACTGCAATGTTGATGCGGCCCTCAGTGAAATTGAGTTTGACCCCCCTGATTTACAGCCATTCCCTAATGGCTCTAAATAAGAGTACCCTTCTCATAGTTTTGGAAGAAGAGAGGGAAGCCATTATGAATTGAACCTGGATTCATGGATGGAAATCTATCATGGAATCTTATGGTCAGGAGGCCATGAGGTCACATGGATCCAAGAAAATGTCAGCCAGGTGGACTTCACTCTGAATGGTTAAATTAATTTTATGGACACATTGAAACACGGAAGAACAAGCGATGCTGAAAAACAGACAAACAACACATTGAAACATTGAAAAACAGACAAATGATGTTGAAAAACAGACAAACAACACATTGAAACATTGAAAAACAGACAAATGATGTTGAAAAACAGACAAACAACACATTGAAACATTTAAAAAACAGACAAATGATGTTGAAAAACAGACAAACAACCACATTGAAACATTGAAAAACAGACAAACAACACATTGAAACATTGAAAAACAAACAACATATTAAAACATTAAAAAACAAACAAACAACATTGAAAAACAGACACATAACACATTGAAACATTGAAAAACGGACAAACGATGTTGAAAAACATATAAACAACACATTAAAACATTGAAAAACAGACAAACAACACTGGAAAACAGACAAACACATTGAAACATTTAAAAAACAGACAAATGACATTGAAAAACAAGCAACACATTGAAACATTGAAAAACAAACGACACATTGAAACATTAAAAAAAGACAAATGATGTTGAAAAACAGATAAAACCACATTGAAATATTGAAAAACAGACAAACAACACATTGAAACATTGAAAAACAGACAAACAACACATTAAAACATTTAAAAACAGACGAACAACGTTGAAAAACAGACAAACAACACATTGAAACATTGAAAAACAGACAAACAACGTTGAAAAACAGACAAACAACACATTGAAACATTGAAAAACAGACAAACGATGTTGAAAAACAGACAAACAACACAAAGGGGCACGGGTCTAATCTCCAACCAGAAAACACGATCAAATCCCTTGTTTAGAGTCAGGCCCTTCAAATTCATTACAACAATAGAACATCCCTTTATGGAAACTCACATCTGGGGCTACATATTGAGCATCTCTCAACCTATACTCCCCAAACTACACAGAGGTTTCTCAGAATGATCCACAATATTGGGTTGGGTGCCTCAAGGACTCTTTCAAGTAGAAACGTGGGCGATTACGTGAATAGTAAATGCAGAAGAGAAGGTAATAGGAAACCATTTCTTCTTGAAGCTTATGGCTGAAGCCACTGTGACGCCCAGCCTTTTCCCTTTCACATGCTTCACAGCCACTCAGCCTAAAAGATTATTAATTAATGCTTGCATACTAATCAACAAGAACAAAGCATGCCGTAACAGCTCCTTTGACCAGTAGGCTGCCCACACCTTCTTGGGTAAGACCCAGCAGCCTCACTCAGAAAAGCAGGGGAAAATAACTCTCCCATCTTCCAGTCTGACTACCAAAGTCTGTCCGTACAATTTGTGCTGGACAAACAGAACTAATGTCTGCGAAATTCAGGGTTTGGTCGTGAAGGGTCTGTCTTTTTTTTCTTTTCTGTTCCACAGGAGATACACCTAGCTGGAGTCCTAGCTTTAGATGTGTGTCTCTTGATCAAAATTCCAGGAGAAACAAAACGGGTATCCTCCATATTCGTTTTCAAAGTTTGGGCAGGGTTCATGTCTCCGTGTTACCACCGTTTTACATACTTTCTTGTTTGCTAGCTCTCAACAAGCATTGGTATCTTGTTTGTAACATTTGTAACATAAGAGCCGTGCTGGCACAGTGGCTGGAGTGCAGTAGAATAGAATAGAGCTGGAAGGGACCTTGGAGGTCTTCTAGTCCAGCCCCTGCTCAAGCAGGAGAACCTATGCCATCTCAGACAAGTGACTGTCTAGTTTCTTCTTAAAAACCTCTAGTGAGGGAGCACCCACGATTTCTGGTGGCAAGCTGTTCCACTGGTTAATTGTCTTCACTGTTAGGAAGTTTCTCCTTAATTCTAGGTTGCTTCTCTCCTTGATTAGTTTCCAACCGTTGTTTCTCATCCTTCCCTCTGGTGCTTTGGTGAATAACGTAACCCCCTCTTCTTTGTGGCAGCCCCTCAAATACTGGAACGCTGCTATCATGTCTCCCCTATTTCTTCTTTGCTTTAGACTAGCCAAACCCAAGTCCTGCAGCTGTTCTTCATATGTTTTGGTCTCCAGGCCTTGGATCATCTTAGTTGCTCTTCTCTGTTTTTTTTCCAAGCTCTCAACATCATTTTTGTGATATGGTGACCAAAATTGGCTGCAGTATTCCAGGTGTGGTCTCACTAGCGTTTTATAAAGCAGTAATAATACTTTGCGTGATCTTGATTCAATGCCTCTGTTTATACAACCCAGGATTGTCTTAGCTTTTTTGCCTGCTGCTGCACATGGCTGGCTCATGGTCAAGTGATCGTCCACTAGGACTCCAAGGTCCCTCTCACAGTTGCTGTTTTTGAGTACTGCAGGCTAATTGAGGTGACTCCTGGCTGCCAGCAGTTTGGCAGTTCGATCCTGATGGGGCTCAAGGTTGACTCAGCCTTCCATCTTTCCGAGGTCGGTAAAATGAGGACCTGGATTGTTGGGGGGCAATAGGCTGACTCTGCAAACCGCTTAGAGAGGGCTGTGAAGCACTGTGAAATGGTAGATAAATGTAAGTGCTAGTGCTATTTGCTCAATCAATCTCTGAACAGCGAAATTCTGCGTAAGAAACTCAATTTTCAGCCTCGAGGATGTCTGACCCCGTTAGCCAGCAAAAATAAACTGTGCATAATCTTAATGTAACACATGCCTCATGCTTCACAACAATTGTTCTCCTATATTTTGTTTCTCAGGGCTGGGTTGACAACTTCAATGGCATAAGTGGCTTCCTGGTTGCGGTAGGTAAAGATGAAAATAGGACTTGGGTTTTCTCAGTCTTAGGGGAAAAGACAAAGGGTGAAGTCCAGCTGAAGAGATCGGGGCAGAGCAAAGTCCAGGCTGATCAAGAAGCAGCCTGACACATTGCGAGCAAGTTCAAGAGCTTTCGGCTTTCCTGACAATTGTGACAGGAAGGCACCACAATGCTCACATCACAGCAGTGGAAGGCCAGATTCTGGGGTGGGCAGTTCAGTTCAGGAGAACTTATCTTATCCCCTTCAGCTGTTAAAGAATTCAAATCTTGGACTATATAGAACAGTGGTTCTCAACCTTTTTAATGCCGAGACCCCCCAACCGGTCGTAAGTCGAGGACTACCCAAATGGTCGTACGTCGAGGACTTTCCCTGCCCGGGAGCGCCGCGCATGCGTGGTGCCGCCCCCTGTGCCGGCCGAGGCGTAGCTGGCAAGGGGCAGCGACGGCACAGGGCGACCACCGGCTGGGCCACCAGCTGGCCCAGCCCAAGGGAGGTAAGGCACCCGCTGGGCCCCACGCGTGCCAGCAACCCTCCCTGCGCCCGCCAGCCTCCCACCTCCCAACCTTGGCCCTCTTTTACTTGCATTTTTAGTAGTTGCTCAGCAGGGAGGGGTGGAAACTTCCAGACAGCTCGCCTTCGCTGCAGACAACTTGCAGCACCGTTTGCAGACTGGGGCTTTTGGTGGGCTCAGCAGGGCAGAGACAGCCTGGACAATTCCTATTGGCTTTTGAAAGCCAATAGAATTAGACTCTATTCAAGAGAGTCTATTCTATTGGCTTTCAAAAGCCCATAGAATAAAAGGGAGTAGCACAGCTAAGGAAAAGGGGGAAAAAATGGCGGACTGCGTTGTTTGGCGACCCCCGTGAAATGGTCGTTCGACCCCAAATGGGGTCCCGACCCACAGGTTGAGAAGCGCTGATATAGAATATAGAATTCTTTATTGGCCAAGTGTGATTGGACACACAAGGAATTTGTCTCCGGTGCAGAAGCTCTCCGTGTACATAAAGCTATAGGTGATAAATCATGATCGTAGTCATCGTAAAACTACCTTCATCATAAACCACAAGATACAACACTTAGTGATAGTCATAGAACAGTGGTGGCGAACCTATGGCACGGGTGCCAGAGGTGGCACTCAGAGCCCTCTCTGTGGGCACATGCACCATGACCCGGAGATGGCAATTGTCCCTTTCAACCAGCTGCCTGCTAACTCGCCGAGGTCCCATGTGGCACAGTGGGTTTCCCTCCCCCCTATCCCATCGCTCCTGGCCTCGCATGCTCTCCTCCTCCTCCTCCTGCACGACCCACTGCATCGCCTCAACTGTCGGCCATCCATCCAGCTCGGACGCAACTTGCTGGCGACGGGGTGCGGAGCCCCAGAGTGCACCAGTTGAGGGGCCAGCAGGCTGTGGCTGCTGACGGACACTTCGGCCCCCATGTGCTCACTAGCCTCTGTGTGCGGGGGCCAATGATGTCAGGCAGCAGCCACCCCGGCCCTTGTCTTGCCCCATGGCAATGGCACCCCCGCCCTGCCTTGCCTCACCCCGCAGGACGAGTCTCCTGCCCACCGCCCCACCTGCCAGAGGCTCCCGGGATATCCCCCAACCCTGTCCACCCCCCACAGGCATCCCTCCCCATGAGCAACATTGAGATGTCCACGCCCACCTTGGCCACACCCACCCAATCTGCCATGACCACCACAGCTGTACCCACCCAGTGGATCACGCCCACCTGGCACCCGGCGATAAATAAGTGGGCTTTGGGTTGCAGTTTGGGCACTCGGTCTCTCAAAGGTTCGCCATCACTGTCTTAGAATATTCAAAGAAGCCATCAACCTAAATCATTCTAGGATACTACATAAGATAATATAAATCGTAAGATACAAGCAACAGAATTATAGTCATAAGTGGATCTGGAAATAGATAATTGTCCTTGTGTTTAGTTGTTCTGGACTACATACATTCTATGCTAAATAAGGGAGTCATGTTATAGAGGTTAATTAATTGCTTTATTTCTAGGCTGCAAAAGGGATTTTACGGTCCATAAAATGCAATCCGGCGGCAATAGCTGATATTATCCCAGTAGACTTAGCTATCAACTTAACCATCACTGCTGGCTGGTACACTGCAGTTCACAGGTAGGGCCTCAACAGCTCTCAGAGAGAGTACTAACGACCAGATGACTGCAAAGAAATACAATCCTTCCATTCTCCCCCCCCCCATCCAGTCCCAACTGATGAAGCTTTTTGGATGAGATCTCCTCCTCCTCCTCCTCCTCCTCCTCCTCCTCCTCCTCCTCCTCCTCCTCCTCCTCCTCCTCCTCCTCCTCCTCCTCCTCCTATTATTATTATTATTATTATTATTATTATTATTATTATTATTATTATTATTATTCTCCTTCTTCTCCTCCTTCTCCTTCTCCCTCCTCCTCCTCCTGCAATTTTCTTTATATGTTTTAGTCTCCAGTCCCCTGATCATCTTTGTTGCTCTTCTCTGCACTCTTTCTAGAGTCTCAACATCTTTACAAACACCTTTGATTTTGCTGTACGTTTGTATGTACTGTATACACTCCTGCTTATATACCTGTATAATAAACATAGTATGAATATATTTTGTGAATTCTTTGGTTTTTTTTTATTATTTCTATTCTTTTCAGGCCCAAATTGCCAGTGATCTACAACTGTACCTCTGGAAGCCTCAATCCATTGTCTTGGGGAGAATTGGGTGAGTATTTTTATTTTTAAAGGATTCAGAAAATTCTATCAGACTTTTTGAATGGGAGTTATCCTTAAGGGCTTGCCTCACCATTGAGATTTCAAGGGCCGACAGTCTCCGTGTGGATAAGGGATTGTCTGTCGCATGGGATTCTTCACAAGATTTCATTAACACCACCTTACAATGAAGTTACAACTACTGTCTGTGCTTCTTGTGTGGAATATCTCGCAAGGCTTGCATGGCTGACAGTAGCCCAACTATTTATTTTATTGTTTTATTTGTCAATCTCTAAGGTCACCTTGTTGCTAATCGGTAAGCAGTGGCCTTAGACCAGTGATGGCGAACCTTTTAGAGACTGAGTGCCCAAACTGTAACCCAAAACCCACTTATTTATCACAAAGTTCCAAGGTCACATCAGCATTGTGGTGCCCTCAGGGGGGAGCAGGGAGGTGTCTCTGAGTGCCACCTCTGGCACGCGAAAACTGGGGGTGCAAAAATGGGCCACCGTGATGCAAAGAGCAAAAATGGCCGCCGCCACGCAGTGGGGTGCATCATGCAAGAACGGGGCAGGGCTAGTGAGTATCACGCAGGCCCTAGACCCGGCCCATTTGCAATGCATGCGTGCTTGCAGCTCTGTGCGCGCATGCACACATGTAAAATGCTTCCCCCTCCCTTTTCTTACAGTCCACCAATTGACAATGGTTGGTGACCTCTGCTCTACCATCTCTACTCAACCTTGCTAGTCGGCCGCTTTGCCTCCTTTGTGCTGGGTGGGGCTCCTGCTCCGGGTGGTGGTGGCGGCCTGATGGATCTGCTGGTGGCAGCGGTGGCACGCGTGCCAACATAGAGGGCTCTGAGTGCCGCCTCTGGCACGTGGGCCATAGGTTCGCCAACACTGCCTTAGACATTGACCAAATAAAGTCAGGGAGACAAAACACTCTTTGTAACATCACAATAATAATAATAACAATTATTAACAGAACCAGAGGTTGGGGGAACAGCCACGTTCTTCCCCTTTCTTCAGCTCATCTAAATCATGCGACTGGAAACCACGTCTGGTTTCCGGGGTTCAGATAGCACTTTGCCTTCTTAAGTTGACCTTTCCGATAAGGGTCGTGTTTTCATCTAACTACCTCAGTGGGTGCGGCATCTGTTTTCTCCCTTTCTGCAGAAATTAATGCGATACGTATCTATGAAAAAAACCCACTGGAGAAACCCTACAGGATCCCAAATGCCAGGATGACCTCGAGCTACTTGCTCCATCAGTACTGGACCTTTGCCTGTCACACCATCCCTGCTTTTCTCGGTGACCTCTATCTGCGGCTGATGGGAAAGAAGCCATGGTGAGATTGGATCTCCACTGTGGGGTGTGTAGGGGACAGTGTCCAAAAAAAAAGTCCAGCAATAGCAGTTTTAGGGAAGCACCCTGAAGAATGCAGGAGACTTTTTTCCAAGGAGGACCACCTTCTCCACCAATTTGACAGCTTTGGGGATTGCTCAAGAACAGCTCTTCCACATCTTTCAGCGTAATAATCCTCCCAAAAGCTTAGAAACAACGGAAGTGATTCCAATTAAAAATGCAATCAGCAAAATTCATGAGTAGGAGCCAGTTGTGGTCGTGGCGGCCCTTAAGACACACAACGTCCTTGGTTCCCCAGCGGTCCCATCAGAAAGGTCTCGGTGGATGTCGCTGGGAAAGGCCTTGAGGATAGCCCACCGTAGATATTTGAGGACCCTCTGAGGACAGACGCTACTAATCCTATCTCTCTGAGACGTTTCCGTTTTGCCTTTCAGGATGATGAAGGTTGCCGGGCGTTTGGACAAGACTATGAATCTCCTTGAATATTTCACCCGCCATTCCTGGGACTGGAGCTACGAAAATACAAACACGTTACTGAAAGAGCTCAACCCAAAAGACAGAACGGTAAGCGTCTTATCGAACCGCCGATCCGGTCAATGAAAATTAAAGAGTGAAAATGTGCATTCAGGCTAGGTTTCAGCTGGTTTCCAAAAGGGCAGATTCCTTCTTCGGAGCCCTAAGCAAGAGGCCAGTCCCTGTAGCGATAGGTGGGAAAGTCCTTGGGAGAAATTATCTCTTCCTCCAAAGGTGTGTTGTTGTTGTTGTTATTTTCATTTTCCCAGTGCTGTGCAAATACAATCCTCACTGCTGCTAATGCGTGTAATGTTAAATACACACTTCGCTGTATATTTGGAGGAAGAGATCATTAAGGAAATACTGGAGTATGCGGAAATGGATAGACTTGCACTGAAAATTAAAGAAAAAAGAAGATAAAGAATATTATCAAACATGGAACCTCAATCACTTAAACAGGAGCCAGTCGTGTGCTGCAGCTGCCAAAAAAAGCCAACACAGTGTTAGGCTGCATTAACAGAGGGAAGGGACCTTGGAGGTCATCTAGTCCAACTCCCTGCTCAGGCAGGAAACCCTATACCATTTCAATCAAATGGCTGTCCAGTCTTTTCTTGAAAACTTCCAATGTTGGAGCATTCACAACTTCTTTTTTTTTATTAAATTTTTTTTTTATTTTTTAAAACATACAATCATTTATAAAAATACAATAAAATTTTAAAGTAGAAACCCCCCCTTACCCTCCCTCCCACCCCCAACCCCCCTCCCTTCACTTCCCAGAGCAGAATACAGGGTTAATAATAAGAAAAAAAATTATAATAATTAAGAAAAAAGAAAAAAAGAAAAAAAAGAGAAGAAAAAAAATATCATAATTAACCTTTAACTCCATAACCTATAAAACAATTCTCTATAATATTTAATATTCACTCATAAAATAAATGAAACTTTTTAATTCCATACTTTTTCTGAATATAATCTATCCACCTTCCCCATACATTAATATATCTTTCTTGTGTATGATCCTTTAAATAAGCAGAAATTTTTGCCATTTCTGCAAAAGTAGATACTTTAAATATCCATTCTTCTAAAGTAGGCAAGGAATCTTTCTTCCAATATAAACCTACTAGTAACCTTGCTGCAGTTAATAAATTCAACATCAAAGTAGTTTCTTTTTCATTTAAGTCAACAAAAATACCAAGTAAAAATAGTTGAGGAGTAAACTTTATCTTTTTTCTAAAAATCTTTTGAATGTTCCACCAAATCATAATCCAAAAAGCCTTTACTTTTTTACAATTCCACCAAATATGAAAGTATGTCGCATCATTATTGCCACATCTCCAACATTTGGGCTGTATGTTGGAATACATACAAGATAAATTTTTAGGATCTAAATGCCATCTATAAAACATTTTATAAAAATTTTCTCTCAAATTTTGAGCTTGTGTAAATTTAACATTTCTTATCCAAATTGTCTCCCATAAATCCAATGAGATCGGCTCCTGTATATTCTGAGCCCATTTAATCATACAGTCTTTAACCAATTCTGTTTCCGAATCTAACTCTAATAAAACATTGTATATTCTTTTTATATGAGCCAGACTTTGGTTTTTAATCTGAAAAGCATTCACAACTTCTTGTTCCCCTGGTTAATTGTTCTAACTATATCCTGCAGGAGTTTGTATTTAATTCTAGGCTTCTTGCCTTGCCAAACAAATTTAGAAATATATTTTTGCCATTCCTTGTCCCGAAAAACTTATTTCTTATATAATGTTGAGCTTAAAATCAAGACTGGAATAATGCTTCCCCCCCCCCATTTTAAATAGTCTTCTTTCTGCTTAATCCCAGTTGTTCTGCTTTGACGTCTGTCAACTGACTTGGCCAGAATACATGGAAGATTACTGCTTAGGAACGAAGAAATACCTGCTGAATGAAGACATGGCTGGAATTCCTGCCACCCAGCAGTATATCAGAAAGTAAGACACATGACAATTTTTTTGTGTTAACTTTCACAACCTGAGAGCCAAATGCTTTCAGTGAATGAAATCGCTTGCTCACCACAAAATAGGGGCCTGGGCTGAATTGGAATGGTATATATGGTATATATATATATTAGAGTTCTTCCTGAATCCGATTGATAGGTATACATAATTAAAGTATAGATTATTAAAGTATCCATAATTAAAGTTGCCACAAAGAAGAAGAGGTCTCAAATTGTTGCAAATTGTATAGGGCAGTGGTTCTCAACCTGTGGGTCGAGACCCCATTTGGGGTCGAACGACCATTTCACGGGGGTCGCCAAACAATGCAGTCCGCCATTTTTCCCCCCTTTTCCTTAGCTGTGCTACTCCCTTTTATTCTATTGGCTTTTGAAAGCCAATAGAATAGACTCTCTTGAACAGAGTCTAATTCTATTGGCTTTCAAAAGCCAATAGGAATGGTCCAGGCTGTCTCTGCCCTGCTGAGCCCGCCAAAAGTCCCATTCTGCAAACGGTGCTGCACCAATTGAGTAGTCCTCGACTTACGACAGGTTGGGGGTCGCGGCATTAAAAAGGTTGAGAACCACTGGTATAGGGGGTTGACTAGAGCAGGGCTTTTCAACCTTTTCACCCATGGTACCACTTTTAGGATATGGCAATATCCGAGTACCACCAGTCGCCCAGCAAGGTGTCAAAAACTTGATGACCCCCGCAAAGAAATAGTGGGGGTGGGGTGGGGGTGTTTGGTTTTTATTCCCCCCCGTCTGCTGGGTGGTTGCAGCAGGTTTTGGTCACTTCACACGACCCTGGGACACTGTGACCGTCGTAAATAGGAATCAGTTGCCAAGCATCTGAATGTAAATCACAAGACCCTGGAGAGGCTGCAACATTCCAGCTGATCGGCGCTTCTTCTGGGCTCAGCAGAAGCACCAGGATCAGTGCTGAGCTCCAGCTGGAGCCTGGCACTGATCCTGGTACTTCCACTGAGCCCTGACAGCCCCGAAGAAGCCCTGATCCTGGCGCTTCCGCTGAATCCTGAGAGCCCTGCAGCTCCAGCCATCTCTCGCTCAGGGTGGTGCGGTGCTGCCACCGGTTCAGCTCATTCCCCTCCCCTGCTAAAACTTTTCTAGGATGGTCGCGTACCACCTGCCAGGTGCCAATGGTCCACAGGTGGTACCCTTACCACTGGTTGAAAAGCCCTGGACTAGAAGCCCTCCAGGGTCTTTCAAGCTCTGTTCTGATTGATTCCGGGGTCAACCTATTTTCCAAAGCAGCAAAAGGCAAAACAAGACTCAATGGATGGAAACTAATCAAGGAGTGTAGCAACCTGGAATTTAGGAGAAACTTCCTAACAGTGAGGACAATTAAGCAACCTAGAAGTCAGGAGAAATTTCCTAATGGCAAGAACAACCAACCGTTGGAACGACTTGCCTTCAGAAGTTGTGATTGCTTACAATCACAATAGTTATTTAGGTTTAGGTTAGTTAGGTAATCCAGGTAAATGTCATGTCTGATTCTTACATAATAACCTAGATCTCATCGCTCTTCCCACGAGACAAGAGAGTTAACGTTCTGACTGATTAATGGTAGGTGGAAACTGACATTGTTACGTGCAACTGCTCCAACATTTTATCTAGGTTGCATGAAGAAATCCCATGAGAAGCACCTTTAAGATCTGGGTCACCAAGGCTGACTCTTCTGTCCGGGTCATCTACCCCCCCCGTCCCTAAATGACCGCGATGATACGGATGAAGCGATTTGACTTTGGTCCAAGGTGGCACATGTTTGATAGGATGCCATCACACACTCTCCCTATTCCAGCTGGTGGTTGATCTGTTTTCTGTTGTGAATGATCTACCATTGGTAGTTCAGCTCCTCTTCTTTCTCTTCTCTCTTTTGTCAGGCTGAAGACTATCCAGTGGGCACTGAAGGCCACTCTGCTTGTGATCCTCTGGCGCGTATTCATTGCAAAGTCACAAATGGCTCGGAATATATGGTATTTCGTACTAAGCCTCTGCTACAAATTTCTTAGCTACCTTAGAGCTTCCAGCACCCTGACACATTGACTGCGCTTTCCGGGGATTGCTTGCCACACTTTGGAATAACCTTCAAGACAACTCCTGGTATCTGTCTGCTTCAACAGTAACAAGATACCTTTCAACTGTTTAAGTCAGGGGTCTTCAACCTTGCCAACTTGAAGACTTGTGGACTTCAACTCCCAGAGTTCCCCAGCCAGGAATTCTGGGAGTTGAAGTCCACAAGGCTTCAAGTTGCTTTTATGAATGATCTCAAACTGTAAACAAATGGACCTCATTGTTGCTTTTAGTGTAATGTGCTTTTTGAGACCATGACTGCGCTCATCCCCTAACGGACATCACTTGTTACACACTCATCACATAAGGTCACAATTGTGTGGCAAGACTCCTTTGAGCTGCAAGCTGCCCTTGTTAGGATGACAGAGATCCAAAGATACTTTAGAAAAACGATATAACCTGCAAGAAAATAGCTGATGAAAGCTTGGGCCACAACTAATTAGCTTATTAAAACAGCTTTATTTGTCTTCTACATTTTGAAATGCCAAAGATTGTGTAATCATGAATATTAAATTAATAGCATCTGTGATGATCTTCTCCTGGCACACCTATTATATCAATGAAGATTTAGAAATTGAACAGTGGCGATAGCACATTACAGTCATTCTTGCAAGATATAATACTATAAGCTTAGGAAGATCCACTTGTATCTAGTAAGTAATGGTTGTTGCTGGCTTCCTTTTTATAGTTATTGTGTTAAATCTTCTAGTTGGTTGTGACATTTTCCTGTGTGTTGTTCTTTTTTTTCTTCTTCTCCTTTTATTTGTAAGCCACGGAGTCATTAAAGAATTAGGAGGTCTGAAAATGGAAATGGTCCAGTAAATAAATATGTATGGAATGCTTCTCTGTGAATTTTCTGGAAAGTTTTTCTAACTTCCTCATTTAAGGAAGGTCTTAAGTAGACAAGGAATTCTCTTTGGTCTTAGAAGCTGGGTAGACGTAGAAGAATGCTGTCCATCAATAAACCTTTCTTTTTTACAGGTACCAACACCTTGACAACTCAAATATGTGTGATGGTGGGGGGGGGGGAAATCAGGAGTCAAACTAGCCAAACAAGAGAATAAAATTATTCGTCAATAATATTGTTTCAATTATTGCCAAATCCAAAGGCTCTTTCATCCCAGTTAATGATATGCGTACAATAATGTGATCGCAGTTCAAATGATCAGATGAATTCAAACACAAACACACACACACCTGATCATGCTTATGTAGAATTTGGCAGAGAGAGAGAGGGGGGGGAGTTGTGTACACACATTAAAAGGCAAAAACTAAGGCACAAATCCTGACACTCCCCCTATATTCCCACTGTGGATAAAAGAGCAGCGTGTGGGATTCTTCCAATAATTGTTCCCTTTTCATGTGATTATGAAGGCAGTATTTCTTTTCCACCATTGTGCAGAAATTTATGTAAGAGATACCTTCCAAAAATATTCCACGCTGAAAACCTTGTGATTACCTGAAGCTATTATAATCCCAAACTATCTCGTCCATCATCACTGGAGTTTCCTCTATCACAAAACCCCGTTTGTCTATGACCCATATTGACAACTGATTAGAAAGAAACCTTGGTGAGTATTGGGTCTGCCGTGTGAGGCGTGGGGAAGCAGTCAAAAAAGTCAAGATGGAGGTTTTAGGGAAAAGCCCTCTGAAGAATAGAGAAGAACCTTTTCCCCAAAAAGGAATTTTCCTCCAATGGGATTTTCCCATGCATTTTACCAGGAAAGATAGATAGGGCAGCCTAGAAAAGTCAGTGCCCTCCTAACCATACCCAAGCACTCCGAGTTTGTTGGCGATGTCCATTTTGCTCTATGAGTTCATGGTGACCTAACCCTAACCCTAAGTGGAATTTTCCTCCAATGGGATTTTCCCATGTATTTTACCAGGAAACATAGATAGGGCAGCCTAGAAAAGTCAGTGCCCTCCTAACCATAGCCCAGCACTCCGAGTTTGTTGGCGATGTCCATTTGCTCTATGAGTTCATGGTGACCTAACCCTAACCCTAAGTGGAATTTTCCTCCAATGGGATTTTCCCATGTATTTTACCAGGAAACATAGATAGGACAGCCTAGAAAAGTCAGTGCCCTCCTAACCATACCCAAGCACTCCGAGTTTGTTGGCGGTGTCCATTTTGCTCTATGAGTTCAAGGTGACCTAACCCTAAGTGGAATTTTCCTCCAATGGGATTTTCCCATGTATTTTACCAGGAAACATAGATAGGACAGCCTAGAAAAGTCAGTGCCCTCCTAACCATACCCAAGCACTCCGAGTTTGTTGGCGGTGTCCATTTTGCTCTATGAGTTCATGATGACCTAACCCTAACCCTAAGTGGAATTTTGCTCCAATGGGATTTTCCCATGTATTTTACCAGGAAACATAGATAGGACAGCCTAAAAAGGTTAGTGCCCTCCTAACAATACCCAAGCACTCCGAGTTTGTTGGTGATGTCCATTTTGCTCTCCGAGTTCATGGTGACGTAACCGTAACCTACTACAAAAAAGATGTTGAGAATTTGGAAAAAGTGCAGAGAAGAACAACTAAGATGATCCAAGGCCTGGAGACTAAAACATCGGGAGAATGGCTGCGGGACTTGGGTTTGGCTAGTCTAAAGAAAAAAAGAAATAGGGGAGACATGATAGCGATATTCCAGTATCTGAGGGGCTGCCACAAAGAGGAGGGGGTCAAATTATTCTCCAAAGCACCAGAAGGCAAGACGAGAAACAATGGTTGGAAACTGACCAAAGAGAGAAGCAACCTGGAATTAAGGAGAAACTTCCTAACAGTGAGGACAATTAACCAGTGGAACAGCTTGCTACCCGAAATCATGGGCGCTCCATCACTGGAGGTTTTTAAGAAGAGACTAGACAGTAATTTATCTGAGATGGTAGAGGTTTTCCTGCTTGAGTGGGTGGCTGGACTAGAAGACCTCCAAGGTCCCTTACAGCTCTATTCTATTCTATTCTATTCTATTCTATTCTATTCTATTCTATTCTATTCTATTCCATTCCATTCCATCCTATTCTTGTAATATTCAACGTAACATCAAGAATAAAATAGTCCTGGAATAGCCCTTCCACCAAACTTCAATATTCTTCTCTCCATTGGATTCCAGCTATTCTAATTTGGATGTCAGTCAACTGATTTGGTCAGAAGACACGAAAAAGGACTGCTTAGGAAGCTAAGGAGTAGCTGATGAAAGAAGACATGGCTGGAATTCCTGCAGCCCAGACAGCGTATGAGAAAGTAAGGCATGTACAATCTTTCGTGTTACCTTTTACCGCCTTAGAGCAGAATGCGTTCCGTGGATGAAATTGTGTTTGGTCATCGCAAAGCAGGGGCGTGAAATGTTTTTGGTCTGAAAGTCACACATCGCTTTGAATGTTGTACTGGGGACTAACACAACTTCCTTAGGTTACCTATCAGGTCTGTTCCTATAAGATGGGTGTGGTTTCCATTCTGACAATATTCAGTCTTACAACAGTTTGAATGTTATGGTGAACAGTGGGTAGAAACAGCAGTTGGTATCTGGAGTTGGCCTTTTCAAGCCTCCTATCTAAATTGGATGAGGAATCCCTGCGAAAAGGATTAAGATCTGGGTCAGGCTGACCCAGAAGGCTGATTCTTCTAATCCTGTCATCCATCCTCCCTTCTCTTTCCTTAAATGACTGGGAAGATGCGGATGGAACTATTTCATTTTGGGTCCGAGACAGACAGAAGGAAATCACTTATCAATATGACGGGTATTTCATTCCAGCTGATGGTTGATCTGTTTTATTTTCTGAATCTTCTGGCACTTACATTTAATACCCTTCTCTCTCTCTCTCTCTCTCTCTCTCTCTCCTTCTCTTTTTCTTTCTCCTTCTCTCTCTTTCTCCTCTCTCTTTTTCTTTCTTCTTTCTCCTCTCTCTTTCTTTCTCCTTCTCTGCCTCCCTCCCTCTTTCTCCTTTCTTCTTTTTCTTCTCTCTCTCTCTCTCTGTCTTTCTCCTTCTCTCTCTCTCTCTCACCATAGGGCAATTTTGAAAAGTGCAATGACGCAGGCAAAATACTTTTCCTGAGAGCATAAAAAAAAAAAAACTTTTGCAAAGCTCGTGATGTTGTTGCTTTAGGAGTTCTCTCCCTCTCTCTCCTCTCTCTCTCTCTCTCTCTTTCTCCCTCTCCCCCCCCCTCTCTTCTCTGTTTTGCCAAGCTAGAAATCATTCTAGCTCAGTACAAAAACAGCCAGGGAAGTGGTTGAAGCCTGGGAAATGGCCTCTCCTCACTCCATCACTGAAAGTTTTTAAGAAGAGGCTGGACAATCACTGTCTGAGACAGTGGTTCTCCTGCTTGAGCAGGGGGCTGGACTAGAAGACCACCCAAGGTCCCTTCCAGCTCTATTCTATTCTTAAGAGGAGTGCTGATTCACCACCGGCTTATCAAGTCGTTAGGAGGCGAGGACTTGGCAGCACAAGGAAACAACGGCCAACAACTGAATAGCCGGCCAATCCCACCCCAATCCACCACTAAAAAGCCACACACAATCACACACCATACAGTATAAACACTACACCCAGACTAGCCCAAAGCACACACTCTGCTAGAGAGAATTTCTCTGAGGATGGGCTCCAGGTGTCCAAAAGCTCGGAAGATTAAATCTCTGGTCCCAGTGACCAACCCAGACTGGGTCTTGCAACATTGTCCTGGGACGCGTACATTTGCCTTCATTTGTGAAAAGATCACTGTAATATATGTATATATTGTGGTAAACCTCTGCTGCAAGTTTCTTAACTACTTTAGAGCTTCCAGCATCCTTCAGTATTGAATATGCTTTTCTGGGGTTTCCCAAAGGTGCTTTTTTTCACGAGGCAACTAGACTTCCTTATTTTTTTTTCTCTGAAGACCTTTCGCTTCTCCTCCAAGAAGCTTCTTCAGCTCTGACTCGATGGTGGGGCATGGAAGGATTTATGCTCCTTGCAGACAGCTGGTCCTTTGCCTTCTTTTAGCAAGGCGTTGAGGCCACTTGGAGAAGGCTCCACACCCCTTTGCACCACTCAGGTGCCCCTGAGGGCACAGGTGTTGAAGGAAAAGTCTTCATCGTGGTTCAGTCCAAGCCGGGAATAAATAACATGGCTTTAGAAAGAAGGTTGCAGTTTATTGAAGAAGAGAGCCAGACAGGAAGATGGCTCTGGAAGAAAAAAGAGTGAGCACATGTAGGAAGTGGGTTTTTATACCCTCGGGAGCCTTTTATTTGGAGTTGTTCCTGTGGCATGAACCTTGACCTGAGTCTGAGTGTCATCTGTGGGTTAATCCTATTATGTCCTGTCTTAGAGTCTGGGTGGGGTATGTAGATTTTAGGTGTCTGTTTTCTTAATCTTTTAGCTTCAACCTTCCTGAATGGTTTACATCTGCATTTCTACAAAGCTGATTTCTGCTTGGGGGGGGGGGAGAGACCTGGGACTATTAAGAAAACTGGGCATGCTTTTCTGCCTCTTTAAGATCCTTTGAGGAAATATATTTTTCTGCCCTTTTAATATTTCCTTCTCTAGGGTGGGGGGGACTTCCCACACAGGTTAACCTCCAAGTGGCCTCAACGACTCTCTCAAAGATGTCCAGCTGTCTGCAAGGAGTATAACTCCTTCCATTCCCCACCATCCAGTGAGAGCTGAAGAAGCTTCTGGGATGAGAAGGGAAAGGTCTTCAAAGAAAAAACAAAGGAAGTCCAGTTGCCTCATGAAAAAAGCACCTTTGGGATAACCAGGACCTGAGAATGACTGAGAATCTCCATAGATCCGTCTTATCAGGTGACAAAAGGAGACTTACACTTTCAGACTTGCAAGATTCTGTTAGTATAGCCCTTTAATTACATAGAATTAGCTCATCTTGTTGAGTTTCCTGTCTGGCTATCCCTTACAGCTCATTTAATTTGGGGAAGAGGAGGGAAAGGGCTTTCCTTTATTTCTATTGGCTGGGAAAGAGGAAGCCTTGGTCCAACTTAAGCAGGGGACTTTAGGACAAACCATCCAATGAAAACCACCCACTTAAAACTCCCATTGTTATGATTATTCCCTTTCTCTGAGACACCCATTCTCTCTTTCTTAACATTTCACATCTCTTTCCCAGGAGAGTTTTCCCCGTCTCTAACCAATCTGCTACCCAACAGAGCGACAGCAGGAAAACATACACAAATCCCCCTTGTGAGTGTTGCGTTACAGGAGCGGAAGCCATTTCGCATGTACCGCTCAAGGGCCCATTATAATCTCAGTGGCGAAGGGATCGTGAGTTACTGGTGGCCACGTGATCACTTCTGCTCCGATTCCGTGAAATCGATCTCCAGAAATCTCCGAGAAGATTGCAACGTTTTAATCAGCGACTATGCCTTGCAGAAGGCCCTTGGCCGTCTTTACAAAATCAAGAGTTTCAGCCGTCTGTTTTGTGACTTTTTAAATTTTATCACCCGTCAACAGGTAGTTTGTGACTTACAGCCGTTCCATTTAGTGACCGTTCAAAGTTACAACGGCACTGGAAAAAAAGGGACTTAGGGGCTGCTTTTCACACTTTATGACCATTGCAGCATCTCCACGGTCACGTGACCAAAAATTCGGACGCTTGTCTACTGGCTCGTATTTACGACGGTTTGCAGTGTCCCTGAGCCGTGCGCGATCCCCCTTTTACAATCTTCTGACGAGCAAGGTCAATGGGGGAAGCCGGATTCACTTAACAACTGTGTTACTGATTTAATAACTGCAGTGATTTGCTTAGTAACTCTAGCTAGGAAAGTCGTAAAAGGAAGCAAAATTCACTTAAACCAATGTTTCATTTAGCAACATAAATTTGGGGCTCATATTGCAGTCATGTGTCAAGGACTACCTGTGCAAGGAGAAAGGTTTTTTTTTTTTACGGTCTTAAACTATAAAAAACTCAACTGATCACATTATTGCATGTAATGCAGGGGTAGGCAACCTTGGCTCTTTTATGACTCGTGGACTTCAACTCCCAGAATTCCTGAGCCAGCCATGCTGAGGGAAAAGGGAGAGGTTTCCAAGCTGAGCCATGCTGGCTCAGGAGTTCTGGGAGTTGAAGTCCACGAGTCATAAAGGGGCCATAGTTCCCCCTTCCTGGCTCAGGAATTCTGGGCGTTGAAGTCCACGAGTCATAAAAAAGCCAAGGTTGCCTACTCCTGGTGTAGTGTATTGTGATTTTTTTTTTTTTAGACCATGCCTATGTTCATCCCCTAAAGGACATCGCTTGTCACATTCTCATCACGTAAGGTCACAATTGTGTGGCAAGACTCCTCTGACTTGCAAGCCGCCCTTGTTAGGTTCAGGGAGATCCAAAGCCACTTTAGAATAATGATGCAACCTTCAGGAAACTAGTTGATGAATGCTTGTGCCACAGCTAACTGGCTTATTCCGAAATCCTACTTTTCCTGTAAATTTTGAAATGTCAAGATTTATGAAACCATCAATCCATGATGCTCTTGTTTGACCACACCTATCATATATATATATATATATATATATATATATATATATATATATATATATATATATATATATACTGTATATAGGAGGATTTAGAAACTGAGCTGTGGTGAGCAATTACAGATTCGCTGTCACTTTCCCGACATACAATACTATAAGCTGAAAAAGATCCACTTATATCTGGTAAGTAAGGGCTGGTATTGAGGGAGCGGGGGAAGGAAGAGTTGTAGGTGTTAGAATTCTTGAGCTCATCCTCTGGTTGGTTATGATTTTATCTATTTGTATTGTTTTCCCCCTTTTATTTGTAAGCCACTGAGTCATTAAGGAACCAGGAGATTTGAACATGGAAATACTTCAGTTAACAAACACGTATGGAATGCTTCCCTATGAATGAGCTGGGACGTTTTTCCAAGCTGGATGAGAAAGAGTTTTTCCCCACTTAAGGCTCTCTGCTGTGGGCAATGAACTTGCTTTGGTCTTCAAGTCCATGAGGAAAATGCTGTGCACATAATCACAATCTCGTTGCTCTCTTGATGGATAGACGGGTGTAAGGGGCTGAGTCTTGGACCTGCTGGGGAGACATCTGAACGCCTAGCCAGATATTGGAGACTGTGTTGGAGACAGCATTGTCTCAACCGTCATGGCTAGCTCGTTTTTCTCTTAACATGACATACATGGTAGGAACTGAGAAGAAATGGTAGGAGTTGGAGAGGGTTTATGCTGATGACTCCCTGCTTTCTCTTTGCAGTCCATTGTCTGAGAAGATAATAATAATAATAATAAAGTTGGAAGGGACCTTGGAGGTCATCGAGTCCAACCCCTGCTCAGGCAGGAACCCTACACCATTTCAGACAAATGGCTGTCCAGTCTCTTCTTAAAAACTTCCAGTGTTGGAGCATTTACTGCTTCTGGAGGCAAGCTGTTCCACTGATTAATTGTTCTAACTCTCAGGAAATTTCTCCTTAGTTCCAGGTTGCTTCTCTCCTTGGTTAGTTTCCACCCATTGCTTGCCTGGCTGAGGAATTCTGGGAGTTGAAGTCCACAAGTCATAAAAGGGCCAAGTTTGAAGACCCCTGGTTTAAAGGCCTGCTCTTGGGCAGCCAAAATGACCTCCTCTGTTCAACTTTGCTGGTCTTACCCATTGCCAAATTTGTCTGCTACATTTTGTGTGAATGTGTGCTTGTGGGTGTACAGGCCACAACATATGTTTTGGCCTTGTCATGAGTCTTTTCTGTTCTTTTACTTCACCTTTCTTGCATCAAAAAGTTATTGTTCCAATTCCTCTCATGGATTGTCATTTTTATTTCCGGCTAAATTTCTAAAAGCTAGACAGTTTTTCTGGTGACACATTCCAATGGCACATCGTGTAATAAAAACTCGCTTTGAGGCTAGATCGTACTGTAAATTTCAGTCCTTTCAACCACACATTTTCCCATTGATCCATCTGTATATTATAATCACATTTCAGCCCATTTTATCATAAGCTTTTCCCTTCTTCTTACATCTCCAGTTTCAACAAACCTTTGGACAGCTTAACAATAACTTGTTCATCTTTTCCACATATTTTTTTTTCACACTCACTTACCTTGTTCAAAACCATAAAGTCTTTTACCTACTTTAAAAAAAAACAAAACCTGTTTCTGATAATAGTACTTAAGAAAACCACTGACAAGTCAGATCCAGTAATTATCAAGTGCCAAGCTGAATATGATCCATGGCCCTGAACAAATGTGTAGGTGGTTTGTCGTTTCATTGCCAAATGTGTAGTTTTTCCTATTAACGTAGGTGGTTTGAGAATCACGCTCTCTGTCTGTGTGATTGACAAGTGAAATGGACTCCCTGGCTGTGTGGTTAGGGAATCACATCTGCTGCTTACCACAGGATAGTCCTCAGAGATCCTTAACTGTGCCCATTTCAACCTATACAAGAAGGATCTATTAGCTACCTGATAGACCTCTTTCCTAAAATAGGTGTAGATGTTATATCTCTGCATTAAGAGAGGGACAGAATCAAGAAGTATTAGTACCGCTTTATAAAGCCTTAGTAAGACCACATGGAATCCAATTTTGGTCACCACAATATAAAAAAGATGTTGAGACTCTGGAAAGAATGCAGAAACGAGCGACAAAGATCATCAGGGGATGGAGGCTAAAACATATAAAGAACAGTTGCTATTTTTTTTTTAATTGAAAAGTTTTATACAAATTTATTATTACAATACAATAACCCTCCCTCCCTCCCCCCCCACCACAACCTTCTCCCCCTCACTTCCCAGAGCTGATTACATGATCTTTCAAATAGGCAGAAATTTTGGCCATTTCTGCTAAATTAGAAACTTTAAATGACCATTCTTCTATGGTAGGCAAAGAATCTTTCCTCCAATATCGCCCAACCAATAGCCTTGCCGCCGTAATTTTATTTTATTTTATTTTTAAAATTTATAAGCCACCCCACTCCCGGAGGACTCTGGGTGGCTAACAATAAAAACACATAAAACATAACAAAACAAACAGTATAAGAACAGTCATCCAGGGGTCAGATTTTATAAACCCCAGGCCTGCCGGAAAAGCCAGGTCTTAAGCAGCTGCGGAAAACCAACAGGGTGGGAGCGGTCCTAATCTCCGGGGGGAGCTGGTTCCAAGATGTGGGCGCCATCACAGAGAAGGCCCTCCTCCGCGGCCCCGCCAAATGGCACTGCTTGGCCGACGAGGCCTGAAGGAGGCCCAGCCTGTGGGATCTAACCGGACGAAGGGAACTATGAGGTAGTAGGCGGTCTCGCAAATAGCCTGGCCCTGAGCCATATAGGGCTTTAAAGGTAATAACCAACCCCTTGAATTGGACCCAGAGACCAATAGGCAACCAGTGCAGCTCACGGAGGATAGGTGTAACGTGGGTGTATCGAGGAGCACCCACTATCACTCGCGCGGCTGCATTCTGGACCAACTGTAGTCTCCAAATACTTTTCAAGGGTAGCCCCATGTAGAGCGCGTTGCAGTAGTCCAGTAGTAATAAGATTCAACATTAAAATAGTTTCTTTAACATCACAATCTTCAATAATATCTAACAAAAACAATTGTGGTGTAAACTTTATCTTTCTATTAAAAATCTTCTGAATTAAAAATCTATGTTAAGAACAACTTATCAGCAAAATTAATAGACCAGGGGAGACAGGATAGTAGTCTCCCAGTATTTGAGGGGCTGCCACAAAGATGAAGGGGGTCAACTTATGTTCCAAAGCACCAAAAGGCAGGACACGAAACAATGGGTGGAAACTAATCAAAGAGAGAAGCAACCCAGAATGAAGGAGAAACTTCCTAACAGTGAGAACAATCAACCAGTGGAACATCTTGCCTTCAGAAGTTGTGGGTGCTCCATCACTGGAAGCTTGTAAGCTGAGAGTGGACAGCCACTTTTCTGGAATGATATAGGGTCTCTTCAGTGGTGGGATTCAGCCAGTTCCCACCACTTTGGCAGAACCGGTAGCTAATTTTTTTGTTGCCCAGGCCCAAAATGGACTTCCGGAAGCGGCATCCACTCAGAGAACCGGTTGTTCACATATTTGAATGCCACCACTGGGTCTCTTGCTTGACTGGACTGGAAGACCTCTGAGGTCCTTTCCAACTCTGTTGTTCTGTTAAAAGGCTTTGAGCTTTACAGTTGGAAGCTTTACACACCCGCATGTCTTAGCAAGCTAATCACATAGATGTGCTGCGCATCGTAACGCTGTTGCAAAGGATGTTCCATTAGATCTGAACACTGAGTGGTTTGATTTCATGTTGCCTTCCTGCTAGATTCTGCCACCAGATCCTTCCTAGAAATGAAGGACACCACGTCTTTGGTTGGCACGTACTACAGTGGGAAGTCGGTCCTCGTTACAGGAGCCACGGGATTTATGGGCAAAGTCCTGGTCGAGAAGCTTCTCCGTTCCTGCCACGATGTGAAAACCATCTACGTGTGTGTGAGGCCGAAAGGTGGACGTTCCATGCAGACTCGAGTGGAGCATCTGCTGAAATGCAAGGTAGGGAACGCAAAGGTGGAGAGAAACGGGGAGCAGCTGGTAGAGTTACACTGAGTCATCAAGAGTCACTACGTTCTTTTTTTCTCTCCTTTTTTCTCATTTATCACTTAGAAGAAGAAGAGCTTATATTTTTATTGGTTAGGTATTTTTTGCCATTATGAACCTTGTTTCAGGGTGTTTCTGTTTAATGATAAAATTTCATTATTCTTTTTTTATTAAATATGTGTGTGTGAGTGTTTCTGCTTAATGATAAAATTTCATTATTCCTTTTTATTATATATATGTATATATATATTCTTCTTGTTGTTGTGCCATATCCGTTATCGGACGTTGGCGATCATGTTGGTGATCCTGTTTTTATCAGCAGCTGCACGAAAAAGTGCTGCTGCGTTTTGTCCAAACCAGTCCCTTAGATTTTGAAGCCACAATATCTCTCTCTCTCTCTCTCTCTCTCTCTCTCTCTCATCTATCTATCTATCTATCTATCTATCTATCTATCTATCTATCTATCTCTATAATCACAAGTGCATAATATTTTATCAGCAGCATATTGTCTAGGTTCTAACATGCTCAAAAAATATTAGAACAATTAACCGATGGAACAACCTGCCTCCAGAAGCAGTGAATGCTCCAACACTGGAAGTTTTTATGAAGAGACTGGACAGCCATTTGTCTGAAATGGTATAGGGTTTCCTGCCTAAGCAGGGGGTTGGACTAGAAGACCTCCAAGGTCCCTTCCAACTTTATTATTATTATATTTTCAGAAGGGAGTAAGAAGGATTTAAAAAAAAACATATATCCAAAACTAATGTATTCTTACGTTAATCCATACATTTGAAAAGTCTGCCCAGCATTGGCTCTATCGGCTAGCATTTGATGTTGCTATTCGTAATGTCAAATGAATGGATTTCCTGGTGGATTTCAACCTGAGGAACCCTGGAGCATTTTTTTTTCCTTCTTTTTAAAGTGAATATTGTCCCTTGAACTCCAGGTGTTTGACAGAGTCCGGGAAGAACGGCCCCGTTTCCATGAGAAGGTTAAGCCCATCAGTGCTGAGTTCACCAAGCCAAATCTGGCCATCTCTTCCGAAGACCGGGAGGAGCTGATTTCTGAGGTCAACGTGATCTTCCATTGTGCTGCAACGGTTCGATTTGATGAGCCCCTGAAGTAAGTTCTCCTTCCTTTCTTCTTTGTTTTATTGGAGATTACCACTTCGATATAACAATCTTCAGGCCATTTCTGAAGATTGTCTTGAGAGGGAAAAATCAGTTGCAAAGAAAGAGAGCCATGGGTGGTGTGGTTGGTTGTTATTGTGATGGTTGTTTTGGTTAAATAATTTGTAAATTCAACCAAGCCATGGTATTTCCAATTTTACAAGAGACCTCTTGTAAGATGATGTAGTCTTCTCCATGCCACATGAGATACTCCTGAAGGAGAGATTTTCAAATCCAGCACTGCAGTTTTACCACTGTGAAATTATGTTCCTCTTCAGTCCCCAAAGAGGTTCTCAGGAGACCCAAAAGGATTGGTTTGGACCTGCTCCCACACCAGCTGGACCTCATCCTAGCTTTTTGTGCTTCCTTGAGCAGAAATGCTCTTCTCCTGAACGTCTTGGGCACCCAGCAGCTCCTGAGGCTGGCCCACCAGATGAAGAACCTCGAAGCCCTCATCCACGTTTCCACGGCCTACTCAAACTGTAATCGGAGACACATAGAGGAGGTCTTTTATCCTATCCCTGTGGAGCCAAAGAAGCTTTTGGACATGATGGCGTAAGTAATGGAAACAAACCTCCCTCTTTTGCAATGGATTTGCAAGCATGTTGGAAGGGATCCATGTTGTCTCGTCCTATGCAACTTCCTTTCAAGAGAGAGAGGATTGGTGACTGTGAAGTTCCAGAAATGGTGAAAGGCTTGTCTAGAGTAGATGCACCATGGGAAGAATCCATTTTGTGATCTTTTTTGACCCAATGTTCTGTCTTCCTCTTGGTAAACAATAATGGGATGGGCGAGACTCATGCGGAAGGATGAAAGGATGGATGGATGGTTGGATGGAAGGAGGAAGGGAGGAAGGAAGGAAGGAAGGAAGGAAGGAAGGAAGGAAGGAAGGAAGGATGGATCTTTTAGGAAGACCTGCCATGTACATAAAACTTTAACTTTTCCAAGGACATGCATATGAAAATATATGAGGACTATGGTTCAAGTTTAATTTCCTCCATGGATATCTTTTGTTTTTATTTTAAAAAAATCTGTTAGGTGGATGGATGAGTCCCTCATTGAAGTGATCACCCCCAAATTGATTGGAGACTGGCCTAACACCTACACCTTCTCCAAAGCTCTGACTGAGCATCTGATCCAGCAGGAGAAAGGAGATTTAAATGTTGCCATCATCAGACCTTCCATCGTGGGAGCTAGCTGGCAGGAGCCCTTCCCAGTAAGTATGCTTCTTCTTCCAGGGCTTGGTTCTCATTCAACATGTAGTAAAAGGGTTGATTTAGGGCTATGCCCTGTATATAGGAATGCTATTCATCTGCAGGAGCGAAGCCATCACCAAGAAGCTTTAAAGCAATGGTTTGCTCTTGAGAGCGAAAACTGAATGGGCTCTACTATGGGACCTCATGCTCAGGAGGCCACGAGGTCACATAATTCCAGAAGAACATCAGCAAGGTGGACCTCATTCCCAAGCTTTAGATTAATTTTATGGAGAGAACCATAATATTGAAAAATAGAGAAATCACATGGAGGGATCGCAAGGATGCTTTTTCACGAGGCAACTGGACTTTCTTGTTTTTCTTGGAAGATGTTTCGCTTCTCATCCAAGAAGCTTCTTCGGTTATGACTGGATGGTGGGGGGGAATGGAAGGATTTATACTCCTTGCAAAAAACCTGGTCAATTGCCTTCTTTTTAGAGAATCGTTAATGCTATCTGGAGGCTTATCTGTGCCCTCAGGGTCACCTGAGTGGTGCAAATGGGTGGGGGGGGTCCTTCTTGGAACTGCTGAAAGGACTGTGTTGTAGACTGGAGATGGACGGTGTTGTATCCCTCCCCTTCTATTGAGTGAGGGCTGTTCAGTTTTAATGTAGATGGCCTCTTGGACCCCTCTTTCAAACCGGCGGTCCTCTCTGTCTAAAATATGGACTTTGCTGTGGTGTCACAGTGGTTAGAATGCAGTATTGCAGGCTAATTCACTGCCCACTGCCGGCAGTTCAATCCTGACTGGCTCAAGGTTGAATAGAACACATAAATACGACATAAATAAATAAATAAATAAATAAATAAATAAATAAATAAATAAATAAGGAACGATGCATACACCTCCCTATATTATAGGCCGCAGAGAAACAACAGAGTCTAGTTTGGATTAGGCAGACATGTGCACGGAGAGTCTTGATTCTCGGTCCTGAAAATAGTGTCTCTCCCTCCCCTCCCCCCCCCAAATTTAGCAAGCCAAAATGAGCTGTGCCTAAAACGCTACAGGCTTCACGACTTTTTTTTCTACTTTTCATTTTTCAGGGTTGGATTGATAACTTCAATAACATCAGCGGCTGGTTTATTGCGGTAAGTGGAGAGGAACGTAGGACAGGGTGTGTGTGTGTCTTCCGAATCTTTGGGCAGCAAAAGACGGAAGGAGAACCAAACTATGAAATTCTCAGCTGGAGAGAACAGGGCAGTCTAGTGACCCTTATGGAGCACAGCCCAGGCTGATCCATAATAATAATAATCTTCATTGATTAGCCCATGGACCATATCAAGTGTCAAGGTTCCGACTAATGAAACATCTTCAAAGAACTTCCAGGCATTTTATCCTAAAAAGTATTTTTATTCATGTGACAAAATGTCGGCACGGCATGATAAAAGGGATGCTAAGATCTGAAATTTCCACTCACCGAGCAGTTATTTTTCCTAGCATTTCCCCTCCCTTATTTTGCTGTCATGATTTACGTTCTCCAATTAGTTTGAAGGGCAAAGGTTCTCTTCTGTTCTCTTTCCTGGGCTTTTCCCTCCTCCCTGATTCTCCTCTGAATTAACTCTAAAAGTACCAGACAGTTCTGCATATTTTGTCAAAGCAAGAATATTCAATATTAGCAGCGTTGATATTAAGGTTCAACGTTCCAAACACACGTTATACTAAAATGCAGTAAAAACAATTTAGAGTGGAATTGGCTAAAATATAATTTAGGATGAAATAGAAATAAAATACAGTTCAAAATGAAACTGGGATAAAATACATTTTTAAAATGAAATTAGAATCAAACACGGCAATTTAAGACGTAGACAGATAAAATATGATAAAGTTATATTTCACTATCACCCCTACGGTCTACCCCACTAGACTCCGGTTTCTGGGCTCCTTCCTATGCTTTCATAAAAAGTCTGTGACTTTTATAAAAAGTCAAGAAGGAAGGGATCGAATAACAGAGTTATTCGAAGGGACCTGCAAGGTCTTCTAGTCCAACCCCCTCCTCTACCATTTCAGACAATGTTTGAAATGGGGCTGTACTTACCCATTCAGCTGCGGGCATTTCTGCTCTGCTTTCCTCTGCTGTTGAGGTTTGGGAAGAAAGGAGGTTTTGCGGGGAATTCTTTTTGGAATTCTTTTGGGCTTATAATTCCTTCCAAGCCAGACCATGTGATCAGTTTTCTCATTTGGGAGTGCCTTCCACAAATCCATAGAAGTTGTCTTCCCTATCTTAATTCAGAAGGACTCGTTCCGTCCCATTTATCTGCTAGAGAATTCAAATCGCAAAGGATACCAATTCTAGCCTAAGCCAGGAAATCAAATTATACATGTTAATTTCTTCTCTATTTCTAGGTTGCAAAAGGGATTTTACAGACTACAAAATGCAATCCGGTGGCAATAGCTGATATTATCCCGGTAGACGTAGCTATCAACTTAACCATCACTGTTGGCTGGTACACTGCGGTTCACAGGTAGGGCCTCTTTGTTGACCAAGGGATACACCATTGAAGCAGAAGGATTTTTCAAGGTTTATGCAAGTTGTCAGGAGCTGCCAAAACTGCAATTCCCTGTATCAGGGGCCTTCAAACTCGGCCCTTTTATGACTTGCGGACTTCAACTCCCAGAATTCCTCAGCCAGGCAAGCTAGCTGAGGAATTCTGGAGGCTGAAGTCCACAAGTCATGAAAGGGCCAAGTTTGAAGACCCCTGCCTTAAAGCTTCTGGGAGGAGGGGGCTTCGTGGTATCCAAAGCAAAACATCCAGATTCAGTCAGTTTTGTTCCATGCAGTATCAACCTTGTGAATTCTCAAGCTTCCTCTTTCTGCTATGTATTCAAGATGGACAGTGATTAATATTTATACGTATTTATATGTAAGGGTGTAGGTCTATACATGTGTATATAGCATGTTTACATGTCTGTTATGTATGTGTACACTTTTGAGAGCAACTAAATTTCATTTTCAATGTATGCCATTGTAAAAAATACAATAATTATCTGTCTGTCCGTCCGTCCATCCATCCATCCATCCATCCATCTAACTATCTATCTATCTACCTATCTATGAGAGAGGACAGATCAGAGCTGAACCACTGGATGCTGAAATAATTGTCACCTTTGAAGCCTCCCCAAGCTGGGAACAGGAAGATTTTATTGAAAAAGTTAGAGGATCTTTAACTGCAGTGCACAAGACAACTATCCCATTAATTGACACAGTGATGGTGTAATCCCAGGAAAGTGTGTCAGGAGCCTGACTGCCCTTGATTGTATTTGCTTTCTGACAAGAAACAATGGTTGTAAACTGATCGAAGAGAGAAGCAACCTGGAATTAAGGAGAAACTTCCTGACAGTGAGGACAATTAACCAGTGGAACAGCTTGCCACCAGAAGTTGTGGCTGTTCCATCACTGGAGGTTTTTAAAAAGAGACTGGACAGCCACCTGTCTGAAATGATACAAGGACTCCTGCTTGAGCAGGGGGCTGGACTAGAAGACCTCCAAGGTCCCTTCTAGCTCTATTCTATTCTTAACTGCAATGCACGAGACAACAGTGCCCCATTAATCGACACAATGAGGGTGTTTAATCCCAGGAAAGTGTGTCAGGAGCCTGACCGCCTTTGCAGGCTGTGATCTACCCATGATTGTCACCTGCTTCCGATCTATCTGGAGCCAATTTGACCATCCAGGCAAAGAAGATTCCCCACTCCTGCTCCAGAAGATAAACCAGGATGTCAAGGAACAGGTTAAATGGCAAATAATGATTGATGAGAATGACGGGGGGGGGGGGGGAAAGGAGTTTTAACTGTGAAGAAATCAGAAAGATTTCTTCCCCAGAAGCCTCAAGGGAAGAGAACAAGCTTGCGTCAAGCAAAGACTGGATCCCTTGGACATTGGAGCACTGTCATCTCTGGGATCTGAATGTGATCTGTGGTCCTGATATAGAAAATGAGGGGTCTGGAAGGGGGGTGGGAAGGCAAAACAAAAAAACAAAAAACCCAACAGCTGTCATCTTGTCCTTTTCAACCTGCTTTGCAAACACCTCTGATTTTGCCGTAATTTAGGACGTGCGGCATATAATCCCATTTATAGGTCGCTACAACAAATAACATATTAATACATTTGATGTATCTTCTGAATCCTGTTGTCTTTTATTTCCATTCTTTCCAGACCAAAGTCACTCCTGATTTACAACTGCACCTCAGGTAGCCTCAACCCATTAACCTGGGGAGAAGTAGGTGAGTTGTTGTTTTTATAGTAAGTAAAATAAGGGAGGCAAAAGACTCTGTAATACCACCACCACAACACTAATGAGTAGGCTTTGCCTCTAGGACAGGGGTCTTCCAACTTGGCCCTTTCATGACTGGTGGACTTCAACTCCCATAATTCCTCAGCCAGTGTTGCTGGCTGAGGAATTCTGGGAGTTGAAGTCCACCAGTCATAAAAGGGCCAAGTTGGAAGACCCCTGGTCTGGATCCAAGCCCGCATTTTCATGAAAATGGCCGACTGAGGAATCCTGGGAGTTGAAGTCCACCAGTCATAAAAGGGCCAAGTTTGAAGAGCCCTGCTCTAGGAAGAGCCATTCCTGACAGGCAGGTCCTCTATTCCCACTTCTTCACCTTGCCTAAATCATATGTGACTAAGAACCACATCTACTTTCCTGATGTTCAAATAAGTTTGCCTTGGCAAATTCACACGTCCATGAAATGCCATATTTTTCAACTAATTACCTCACTGGAAGCACTGTCTGTTTTCTACAATTTTACAGAACTTCATCTGAAGAATGCCTATGAAAAAAACCCACTGGAGAAACCCTTTAGGATCCCAAATAGCAGTATGACCTCGAGCTACTTGGTCCATCAGTACCGGACGCTTGTCTGCCACACCATCCCGGCTCTTCTCTGTGACCTCTATCTGCAGCTGACGGGAAAGAAGCCACGGTAAGATTGTGGGGTTAGGGTTAGTATCCCACCAAAATTAGAAAGGGATACTGCCCTTGTTAGCCAGCAGACTGAGCACCTTTTGCAAATGCCAGGTAATCCTTGACTTATGAACAGTGCTGGGATTCAAATAGGTCAGTGGTTCTCAACCTTTTTAATGCCGCGACCCCCAACCGGTCGTAAGTCGAGGACTACTCAACTGGTCGTAAGCCGAGGACTACTCAACTGGTGCAGCACCGTTTGCAGACTGGGACTTTTGGCGGGCTCAGCAGGGCAGAGACAGCCTGGACAATTCCTATTGGCTTTGGAAAGCCAATAGAATTAGACTCTGTTCAAGAGAGTCTATTCTATTGGCTTTCCAAAGCCAATAGAATAAAAGGGAGTAGCACAGCTAAGGAAAAGGGAGAAAAAAATGGCAGACTGCGTTGTTTGGCAACCCCCATGAAATGGTCGTTCGACCCCAAATGGGGTCCCGACCCACAGGCTGAGAACCACTGAAATAGGTGAACAACCGGTTCTCTGTGTGGATGCCGCTTCTGGGCCTGGGCAACCAAAAATTAGCTACTGGTTCTGCCGAACTGGCTGAATCCCACCACTGGGTATAGGGGACGGTGTCAAAAAACAAGTCCAGATAGCAGTTTTAGAGAAGCATCCTTAAGAATACAGACGATGTTTTTCCCAAGGTCTTTTCCATCAATTTGACTGCTTTGGGAATTTCTTAGAAAAAGGATCAGATTAAGCCTTGGAACGGAGCCTCTAGAGAAGGGGTCCCCAACCTTGGCTGGCTGGGGAATTCTGGGAGTTGAAGTCCACGGGTCTTAAAGTTGTCAAGGTTGGGGACCCCTGTTCTAGTAGATGATAGCATGCCTAAAGGACAGTGGCACCAAGCACTTTTCCCAATCATTGTGAGGCAGGATGCTAGAATCTTACCTGTTTCTCTTCTGTCTTTCAGGATGATGAAGCTTTTTACACGCTTGGAAAAAACAATGAGCCGTTTTGAACATTTTATCAGCCACTCCTGGGATTGGAGCTGTAGCAATACAAACACCTTGATGAAAGAGCTCAATGCAAAAGACCAAAGTGTAAGCATTTTATTGAACCACCGCATCATCGCAGGTCATAGATTCTGGTGGCTTTCCAAAAGGGCAAATTCCTCCCTCGGAGCCCTATGCAAAGGGTCGGTCCCCCGTAATGGTAGGTGGGAAAGACCTTGGGAGACGTGGTGAAGAGCCCACAGCTGGAAAGTGGATGGGGCAAGAGGCTCGGAAGGGTTAGGACCAGTCTTAGAATAGAATAAAGCTGGAAGGGACCTTGGAGGTCTTCTAGTCCAGCCCCCTGCTGAAGCAGGAGAACCTATATCGTCACCAGACAGGTGAAGTCTAGTCTCTTCTTTAAAACCTCCAGTGATGGAGCGCCCACGATTTCTGGTGGCAAGCTATTCCACTGGTTGATTCTTGTCACTGTTAGGAAGTTTTTCCTTAATTTCAGATTGCTTCTCTCTTTGATCAATTTCCAATCATTGTTTCTCATCCTTCCCTTTGGTGCTCTGGTGAATAACGTGACCCCCACTTCTTTGTGGCAGCCCATCAGATACTGGAACACTGCTATCATGTCTCTCCTGTTTCTTCTTTTCTTTAGACTAGCCAAACCCAAGTCCTGCAGCTGTTCTTCGTATGTTTTGGTCTCCAGGCCTTGGATCCTCTTAGTTGCTCTTCTCTGAATTTTTTCCAAACTCTCAACATCTTTTTTGGGATATAGTGACCAAAATTGGCTGTAGTATTCTAGTTGTAATCTCACTAGGGTTTTATAAAATGGTAATAATACTTCGAGTCATCTTGATTCTATGCCTCTGTTTATACAACCCAGGATTGCATTAGCTTTTTTTGGTTGCTGCTGGACCCTCCTTAGTTTTTTGGCCTATAAAAGAGAAAGCAGAAGAATTTCTGGCTTGCAAGACTCTGCTAATGTAGCTTTACCATAAAGCAGAATTATCCTATCTGGTCATATTTCCTGTGTGGTCTACCTATAAAGGGAGACAGTTCTAGAGTTAAGGACAAGGGCACGTTGGAACTTTTTTTTTTTTTTTTTGTAATAAGCACACAAATATCTAATTGAGGAAATGGAGAGCTGCATATAGCCTCTCCTTCACTGGGAATTCAACGTGCAAAAGAGAGTCAAGAAAATAATCAACTGGAACTCAACATCTATCTAACCATTTTTTGACTTGTCTTCGCTAGACTCATATATGAAAAATGACGGATAGCCAAGGCCTGGAGCCCTGCTCTGGTTGGTGGGACCCACTAGATTAATGTGGAATTTTCCTCTCCAAAGCTCAATTTATTATTCAGAAGTCATTTCATATAATATTCAGCGTAAATCAAGAATTAAATAGTCTTTCCACCTTTCTTTGACGTTCTCCCCTCCATTTCATTCCAGCTATTCTCCTTTGACATCTGTCAAGTGACTTGGTCAGAATACATAACAAATTACTTCCTAGGAACTAAGAAATATCTGCTGAATGAAGACATGGCTGGAAGTCCTGCTGCCCGGCAAAATATCACAAAGTAAGACACATACAATATTTGGGTTAAACTTTCACAACCTGAGAGTAGGATGCTTTCAGTGAATGGAATTGTGCTTAGTCACCACAAAGCACAGTGTGAAATACTTTGGGGCTGAATGCCACACGTGGTTTGGAGTGATATACTGGGGTCTTTCCTCCAGAGAAACACATGCCAGGATAAAGAGTCAGGCAGAACTAGGAAAACAGTTGAATCTATAACAATAACAGAGCTGGAAGGGACCTTGGAGGTCATCTAGTCCAACCCCCTGCTCAGGCAGGAGACCCTATACCATTTCAGACAAATGGCTGTTCAGTCTCTTCTTAAAAACGTCCAGTGTTGGAGAATTCACCATTTCTGGAGGCAGGTTGTTCCACTGCTTAATCGTTCCCACTGTCAGGAAATTGCGCCTTAGTTCCAGGTTGCTTCTCTCTTTGACGAGTTTCCATCCGTTGCTTCTTGTCCTGCCTTCAGGGGCTTTGGAGAATAGCTTGACTCCCTTTTCTTTGGGGCAGCCCCTGAGATATTAAACTAGACACACCCAATTCCAGCAATTGTTCTTCATATGTTTTAGCCTCTAGTCCCCTGATCATCTATAGACAGATACAGAATTAAAAGTATAAAAATTAAGGTTGTATTCCTTGGGTGCTTCTCTTTTCTGTGTATTCTGTTATTCTGTTCTGCTATTAATATTCCATCACACTCTCCATATTCCAGCTGGTGGTTGATCTGTTTTGTGTTGTGAATTAATTATCTATCATTGATAGTTGAGCTCCTCTTTCTCTTCTCTCTTTTGTCAGGCTAAAGACTATCCAGTGGGCACTGAAGGCCATTCTGCTTGGGATCGTCTGGCGCATATTCATTGCAAAATCACAACTGGCTCATAATATATGGTATTTTTTATTAAATCTCTGCTACAAGTTTTTAGCTACATTAGCGCTTCCAGCATCCTTAGACACTGACTGCACTTTTCTGGGGATTGTTTGCTACCCCTTGGAGTAACCTTCAAGATATCAAATCAACTCCTGCTATCTGTCTGCTTGAACAGTAACAACTGTTTAAGTCAGGGGTCTTCAACCTTGGCAACTTTAAGCCTTGTGGACTTCAACTCCCAGAATTCTGGGAATTGAAGTCCACAAGGCTTAATGTTGCCAGGGTTGAAGACCCCTGCTTTAAGTCTTCAGCAGATATCACAAGAGACTTACTCTAATTACTACTACCACCACTACTACTATTAAATTGTTGTTGCAACTTATAAACTTATAATAAACTTTATTACGGTCGCAGACCAGCAATAGCCATCACTTTTTACAATATATTAAATAATAATAATAATAAAAATAGTACTAACATTAATAGTAAATAATAACATCCCTGTTAAGAAAATACATGTTCTCAAAATGTTAGGGTCACTCCCTAATTTACGTGAGTGAATAGCCGATTAATGTGTGAGTAAATATAATGTTCCAAACATTATTAGAGGTATCTCCAAAAAATTGGCACACGTTGATGACTATAAATCTGTAACCAATTTTTTTCTTGTGGACATTGCCGCAACACCGTATTTTGCCACTGCATGCGTGACAGAAGGGTTTGAGTCCTGGAGGAGAAAGCCTTCCTAAAAGTTGTCTGCCCTCCCTGGCAATGTCTCTAATAAAGGGAGAATATACGCTGTCCTATAAACTTGGTATAACTCACAGTACAATAAAACATGTGAGATATCTTCAACTTCTCCTTTACCACATATACATACCCGTTCTGCTATTGGTGTTCTCTTATACCTGCCCTGTAGGAGTGCTGAGGGAAGAATGTTAAATCTGGCTCTGAAAAAAGCTATTCTTTGTTTTGGGAAGGTCAGATTATTCAGATATCTTGCCGATTCCCACACACCCTGTTTGATTCTATCCCTACTGTGACAAGGCAACCTATTTAGTTCTTCCTGGAACTCCATGTCCTTTATTCTATTGGATACTACTTGCTTTGCTTGGTCAAAGCCTAGGGACATTAAGAATACCGAAGAGAGCCCATAAGAGCCCAGTTTATGATCTATCGCAGACAAGCAGGGAAAATTCAAATTAAGAGAAGAATTAGAACAGTGGTTCTCAACCTGTGGGTCGGGACCCCATTTGGGGTCGAACGACCATTTCATGGGGGTCGCCAAACAATGCAGTCCGCCATTTTTTTCCCCTTTTCCTTAGCTGTGCTACTCCCTTTTATTCTATTGGCTTTTGAAAGCCAATAGAACAGACTCTCTTGAATAGAGTCTAATTCTATTGGCTTTCAAAAGCCAATAGGAATTGTCCAGGCTGTCTCTGCCCTGCTGAGCCCGCCAAAAGCCCCATTCTGCAAACGGTGCTGCACCAGTTGAGTAGTCCTCGACTTACGACCGGTTGAGTAGTCCTCGACTTACGACCGGTTGGGGGGGGGTCGCGGCATCAAAAAGGTTGAGAACCACTGATCTATCGCCTGCTTCCAGGGGGAAGGAAAGTTGTCAGTCAGCACTAACGGGGACAATCCCTCTGGAAAGAAATGCATTTTAAGCCAGTGAATGATCATCATCTTCCAGGCTCTTACCTGGATTTGGGGCATGCCTGTCTCAATTCTTAATTGGGCATTTGTTGTTGCAACGAGCGTTGACTTTCTGCCTCTACATCCATCACATTGTCCCATGGAAGCTGCATTTTTCACAATGACGTCTACCGGTTTTGTTCCGTGCCCAGCTGGGAGCCTGAAAACTGGCACTGGAAATTTTCCGCCCAGAAATACTGAAGGGTAAAAATTTCAGACGCTTCATACTGTATATAAACTGATTTCTATTGCACTGGACTAACAAGGCTAAAGATTTTGTTTTATAACAAAATCTTCATTTGGATTGAACGTACAAAAATGCCATCAGTTAAGCAACGGCATCTCGCTTCTCTTCCATTTTTTCATGATTTCTAAAGCCTAGCGATTAAATGCAGATTTAAATACAATACATTGCATATAAAATGCATGCCTTGCACAGGCTTAAAGTGGCTTTGTAGGTCCTACCCTCTTTGCAGGGGACCCCTCAGGGACTCCTCACAATAGCGGCCCCCAAACCCTTAAGGAGCCTCTGTTTACAGCATTCCCAGGAAACTTACAGTAGTGGGCAAAATTGTGGAAACCTTTTGGGGAAAATGTATTTTTGAGGTTTGATGGCTAATAACACCACTTTTTTGGGGAGTAGTACCATAAAATTATATATCAATGGAAAGATAATTTAATCAAGAATGTAATGCAACCAAGTTTGTTCAATTATCTGTACTGTGTGGTTTGAAAAGTTATAGCCAAATAATCAGAAAAAGGAAGCACAACTTGCATAGGTTGATATCAGGTAGCTTTTCTTCATCTGATTGTAGCCAATGAGCGTGAGTGTTTAGAGAGCCAATCTTGTTTTGGCAATGAGTCAATCAGATCATGGTAGGATCCAATGATTGATGTCATGTATTGAAGCTGAGAGGAGGACATTTGTCAGTGTGTTATGTGATCGCTATCAACTGGGTTGGGTTTTTTTGTGTTCTTTCATCGAGTGAGCTTGTAAAATGTAATAAAATTAAAGGAATGGTGCAAAGAGTTGATTGGTTGCCCAGAAAGCGATGTAAAATAGTATTATTAAGTGAACAAGGCTACAGTTATAAAGAAATTAGAAGAAAAAAGGTGGCATTTCTACTGTACACTTTTCCCAAAAGGTTTCCACAATTTTGGCCACTACTGTAGGTAGAAACTGTGATACCTTAAAAGGAATATTATGAAGGCCTTTCCTGCTCCCCCAGTCAGGACCATACCGTGGCTGCTTTTTAGGTGACAAAGAATTTATTTTTCCAGAACTCAAGCTGCAGGGGAAGGTTTCTGGGAAATGATAATATTTATTTATTTAGTTACATTTATATAGCTGCCCATCTACCCAGGGAACACAAACAGAAACCAAACCAAACTGGGTCAAGGCTCCCCAAATCGTATGATCAACAAACACAGTGGGACAGGATAGCAATGTTCCAATCTCTCAGGGGCTGCCCCAAAGAAGAGGGAGTCAAGCTATTCTCCAAAGCATGGAGCAATGGATGGAAACTAATCAAGGAGAAAAGCAACCTAGAACTAAGGAGAAACTTCCTGACAGTGAGAACAATTAACCAGTGGAACAACCTGCCTCCAGAAGCTGTGAATGCTCCAACACTGGAAGTTTTTAAGAAGAGACTGGACAGCCATTTGTCTGACATGGACGGCGCAACATGGTGGAAAATGTTGAGAAGGGTCTTATTAAAAGTTCTTAAAATCCTTATGATGGGAATATAAATGCATCAGACTTCTTTTGAAATCATTTTACTGTGGTTAGGGAAGAGTTCCAATAACAGAAAAAGGAAGAAATAGTTTCAAATTTGAGTCAATTTCTTTCCCTGGGCAAGACACTATGTATCAGAAACTCTATTACAACATTTTAGCAGAATCCCTAGAAAGCAAAGCAAAACAAACCAGTCCTGGATTTTTTTTTCTTAAAGAAAAAAAAAAGACTGAAAAAAAAATAACAAATTCAAAATAAAGCCAAGGGCTGCCTGGCAAGATTGTGAGAGGGTGGAGAAGATGCAAACAAAAAACAGAAAAAGAGCTTTGGATTTTAGGTGGAGGGGACGACCCACCAACCAGAAGGGCAATCTGTTGCAAGAGTGACAATCCCCATCACCCCCCCCACACACACCAAGGCCGGCTAATGGGACCTGTAGTCCAAAGTATCTCCTATAGTGTGCATATAACCCTATTTTTATTTTTATTTTATTTCTTGGGTATGTATGACATTTTTAGGTTTTGTTTTTTTTTTTTTTGTAAAAACTGAGCATTTTAAGCAGGGGGGGGGAACCTGCTCAACATGAGCAAAAAAAAAAAAAAAAGCAGCTCTCTGTTGCAGGAAGGGACCATCTCTATCAACACCCCCACCACCCCGCAGGTGGCTGATGGGACTTGTAATCCAAAGCATTCCTCAGTAGAAGCCCAAAGTCACCCTCTGGATCTCTCACTGCTACAAAAATGATGGGGATATTTTAAAAACTGGAGCTTTGCAGCTGGGGGAGGGGGAGGAGGAAGCAACCACCAACCCTATTCCGGCCTCTCATGCGCAAGGGGAGACTCGCTGGCTGCCTGACGGATGGGATTTGTAGTCCAAGGGTCCCCGGGTGGGGCGAAGGGTGGTCCCCTAGGTGGGGCGAAGCCTTGAGGAGAAGGCATTACACAAACACACACGAACACACAAACACACACTCAGCGTCGCAGCCGCCCAATCGCCTTCACCTGCGCGGCCGAGGCCCACCTGGCCGTCATGAGGCGCTTCCCGCGCGCCTCGGCCGTCTCCATGGCAACCGCCCCGCCCGCCGGGCAAACGGCCGAGCGCTCGCGCCTGTCTTTGAGCGCGCGCCTTTCCCGCCCAGCGGCCCTCGGGCCGCCTCGCGGGCGCTTTCCTTCACGCCCATCTCGCCCGTTGATTGGCTGCTCCGAAAAACGCGTCCCTCGGATTGGCTGAGCGGCCTGTCCCCCCTCCTCTCTTTCTCTCTCTCCGAGAGGCGGGGACATTTAAAAAGTCGGCGGGCTCCTCAGGCTGAGTGGGCGCGCCTCAGAGATAGCGGACGCCGCTCCCGTGTCTCTCGGTCCCCGAAAGGGACGATGCTGCGGGGCGCCGGAGGGTTAAAAAAAAAAAAAAAAAGTCTCTCTCCGGCGCTCCCGCGGCCCAAAGTCCTCGAGCTCGAGGCCGGGCAGGGCCTTTTGAGCTTTGAGGTAATTCTAGCGGAGATGCGAGAATTACCTCAATTGTGAGATGCGTGAGGAGAGCGCGAGTTCTTCAGCTAATTAATAGCTGACTGTTCTCGGGGAGTCCGGATAGCACCTGTGGTGGTTTTAAGCGCGGCGTGTATTCTTTGGAGTAAAAGGCCAAGGGTGGCTGAGGTAATACCTCAAGGGTGTTTTATTCAAAGGAGGCGTGGCCAAGGATCCGGGCCTAAGCACCCCATTCCGCTCCTGAAGGGGGTCTTTCAGCCTGGATTACCACTCTGGGACACTCACCCTGAATGAGGAGGCGGCCAGTCAGCTCCCAGGCTCATTCGGCCCCTGAGCAGACATTTTGTGAGACTCCCACTGGAAGAGAGACCCTTTCAGTCCCTGAGTGAGCAGCCAGAGCGAATCACACTGGAGGAGAAAACACACTGGAAGCCTCTCCCAGTCCCTGAGCATTCCCAGCTGAGTCTCAAACTGGAAGAGAACCCTTGTGGCAGGAGCACAGGCGAGTTGATGGAGTGCGTTTCTCGGGAGGAAGGCTGCACTGCTCCTGAGGCCCTCTTGACTCATACCAGACACCTACACAAGGCAGAGATGATGCCAAGGCACTCCTGACGGATGGGGGTCTTTCAATCCCTGAGTTACCACTCTGTGAGACTCACACTGAATGAGAAGGCAGCCAGTTGGCCCCCAGGTTTCTTTGGTCCCTGAGCAGACTCTGAGACTCAGACTGGAAGACTCTCTGGGGTCGCCCTGGGAGACCCTTTCGGTCCCAGAATGAACAGCCAGGGCGAATCACACTGGAGGAGACAACACCATGGAAGCCTCTCCCAGTCCCTGAGGACCCCCAGCTGAGTCTCAAACTGGAGGAGAACCCCTGTGGCAGGAGCACAGGCGAGTTGATGGAATGCATTTCTCGGGAGGAAGGCTGCACTGCTCCTGAGGCCCTCTTGACTCACACCAGACACCTACACAAGGCAGAGATGATGCCAAGGCACTCCTGACTGATGGGGGTCTTTCAATCCCTGAGTTACCACTCTGAGACTCACACTGAATGAGAAGGCAGCCAATTGGCCCCCAGGCTTCTTTGGTCCCTGAGCAGACACTCTGTAAGACTCCCACTGGAAGGGAGACCCTTTCATTCCCTGAGTGAGCAGCCAGAGCGAATCACACTGGAGGAGACAACACACTGGAAGCCTCTCCCAGTCCCTGAGGACCCCCAGCTGAGTCTCAAACTGGAGGAGAACCCCTGTGGCAGGAGCACAGGCGAGCTGATGGAATGCATTTCTCGGGAGGAAGGCTGCACTGCTCCTGAGGCCCTCTTGACTCACACCAGACACTCCTCCAAGGCAGAGGTGATGCCAAGGCACTCCTGAGGGGGGTCTTTCAGCCCCTGAATTACCACTCTGTGAGACTCACACTGAATGAGAAGGCGGCCAGCTGGCCCCCAGGCTCCTTTGGTCCCTGAGCAGACACTCTGTGAGACTCAGACTAGAAGACTCTCTAGGGTTGCCCTGGGGGACCCTTTCAGTCCCTGAATGAACAGCCAGGGCGAATCACACTGGAGAAGACAACACCCTGGAAGCCTCTCCCAGTCCCTGAGGACCCCCAGCTGAGTCTCAAACTGGAGGAGAACCCCTGTGGCAGGAGCACAGACGAGTTGATGGAGTGCATTTCTTGGGAGGAAGGCTGCACTGCTCCTGAGGCCCTCTTGACTCACACCAGACACCTACACAAGGCAGAGATGATGCCAAGGCACTCCTGACGGACGGGGGTCTTTCAATCCCTGAGTTACCACTCTGTGAAACTCACACTGAATGAGAAGGCAGGCAGTTGGCCCCCAGGCTTCTTTGGTCCCTGAGCAGACACTCTGTAAGACTCAGACTGGAAGGGAGATCCTTTCAGTCCCTGAGTGAGCAGCCAGAGCGAATCACACTGGAGGAGACAGCAGCCCCCGGCTGGAAGCCTCTCCCAGTCCCTGAGCATCCCCAGCTGAGTCTCAAACTGGGTGACCCTTTCGGTCTCTGAGTGAGCAGCCAAGGTGAATCACACTGAAGGAATAACAGAATAGCAGAGTTGGAAGGAACCTTGGAGGTCTTCTAGTCCAGCCTCCTGCTCAGGCAGGAAATCCTATACCATTTCAGACAAATGGCTGTACAATCTTTTCTTAAAAACCTCCAGTGATGGAGCATTCACCACTTCTGAGTGAGCAGCCAGGGCGAATCACACTGGAGGAGACAACAGTGCTCAACTACAAGCTTCCTCCAGTCCCTGAGGATCCCCAACTGAGTCTCAATCTGGAAGGGAATCCTTTTGGATCGTTTCCCTTCCACCTTCATACCCTGAGAAATAATGTCGGTAGCAACCAGATCTCATAGAACCAAAAGTAAATCTTGTGTCGAACTTTGTTATGGCATTGCCATCTCAATAAATTAATAACTAGATTTTTTGCTGAGGTGAGACATTAGGTCCTCGAACTGGAAGATAAATCTGTGTGGCCCTTTTTAATTCTAGATGTGGCCGTTGAAACCCTGAGTAGATTTCTTGCCTGTCTTAATTTAGGCATGATGTTGGTTCTTAGAACCAGAAAACATCTCAATGGCCCTTTTTAATGCTGGGTGTGCCGGTGATTAATAATAGATTTTATAGTTTTCTGCCTGGCATAAATTTAGCCCTGGCGATGGTTCTTAGAACCAGAAAGAAAACCTCAATGGCCCTTTTAAATGACCAGTGTGTGGCCAGTGCTTGATAATAGATTTCTGTTTTTCCACCTGGGAATAATTTTATCCTTGGCTGTTGTTTAAAATGTGTAAGTTATATTTTGACTGGTAAATAATCACGGCACACAGTATGTGGCCATCACCGCAATAATTTTGATTTCTTCTGTCACACACATTCATCTTTTTGTTTCTGAAATATCTCTAAATGGGATTCAGACTTGGTAACATTCTCTTTGACGTGTATTTTTTGTAATAAAGCTGAGTTTTACTCCTAATTTACTGTTGTTAAATAGTTGTGATGCTTATGGTAGACAAGATATTTTATCTTTCGCCTGTTTTATGTATTCTTTATGTATCTGTTCTTATCACCATCTCTTCACCAAGAGATACTCGTTATGACACTCATGTATTTGAACACTGAAGTTGCGTTTTCTTTCTTCTGAGAGAAAACTTTTGATGACAACTGTTGTTTCTTTTACACCTTACCTTTTTTTTTTATCAAAAATGTCATTTTAGATTAGTGAACTATTTAACCCCATCATGGTATTTTATCATTGCTTTTGTAATTTTTACAATTTTTACAATGATAAAAATGTGACCTTTTATCCTTAAAATATTGGATGATATTTTTATGTATTTTATCTTTAGGACTGTATTATGTTTTGAATTATACAAACTGTTGCAGCTGGGTTATGCTTGGAAGGTGTGATGCTTGTGTTAAACAATAAAGTATTTGGAACTACTTTCAACTATATTTGTGATCCTGCAGTCAGAGCATGGGCCTGTTGGGCACCTTGCCGGGGATCATTATTTTGTAAGGGTTTGGGGTTTTGGTGTATTCAGAAATGTCTCTTCTACCCAAAAAAAAACTTCCAATGAAATTATTTTTGCACTTTTCATAACATTATTTTTGATCTCTCTCTCTCTCTCTCTCTCTCTCTCTCTCTCTCTCTCTCTCTCTCTCTCTCTCTCTCTCTCTGTCTCTCTCTCTCTCTATCCAGTAACCTTTTCTGCTGTACCTTAGGGAAAAAATGCCATGGACTTACCTGGCCACAGGAGGGCAGCATTCCCTGTTTTGCCATCCTCCGTGTCCTATTAGAAATGAAATTTTAGCTCCTGGAATTATCTTTTATATTCCTGACAGCCCCTTCTGTGGCTGCTTTGAGCTTTCATCAAAGGAAGGAAATGAAAGAATAAAAATAAGCCACTCCAGGGCTTCTTTGCCAAATGTTGCAGCACACACTGGCCACAGGAGGGCAGACTTTGCTGCTTTGACTAAACTCAGTTTTATGGGTGTTTGCTTATTATATATATTCCTTTATCAAAGGTGTAGGCTGAGTGCCCCTAGGAAAAAAGCACTGAGTTTAGGAATCATAAGTCCCTAGAATTCTTGATCAGGGGTTGATAAAAGGTGTCAATAAGAGGGCAGACTTTCCTGCTTTTGCCAGCTCTGCTTGGGGTGAAGAGAATCAAAGTCCTGCCACAAGACCTCCCACTTGCTATTGGTACAGCCTCCACAAAACAACACAACTCCATATTTTGAGCTGGAGCACAGGCTTGAACCAGGGGAACCGGTCAAAGGGACATTTTCCCCCAATCCTGAATTAACCACAAAACAACAACTAAAATGAGAATAGTTTCTTCTTTCTGTATGTTTTTCCTTCTTAATAGTGGAAGAAAATATAGTGAACAGTTGTTTTAGGATAATAATAATAATATAAAATAGAGCTGGAAGGGACCTTTGAGGTCTTCTAATCCAACCCCTTCCCTGCTCAGGCCATGGTTGTCCAATCTCTTCATAAAAATTTCCATTGTTGGAGCATTCAACAAGAGCAGCATAAGCATAAGTCAGTATATCATGTTTATTTAATTTGTTTAATAATGAGCCTGCTTGTCAAACCTAATCAGGAATTTGTACTCTGTTCTTAACAAGGGTAAAAGACTATAATATAATAGAAGCCTCTATCACAGCTTCACAAACTACTTAACCAGATGCCTATCAAGGATACATAAAATATAAAAGAGGTTAAGCGATATTTTTAAGGGAAAGCATGTCTTCTCAAATGAAGAAATGCTAAAAAACACAGGTTAAAAATACAAGCAAATAACGTCGGAGTTCTTCCCTGAAGCTCATTCTTTCAAGACTGCAAGCAAACTGGGAAACTGGACCTGAATAAGATTTGATCTATTAAACATAACATTAGCCAGCTGTACATCTTGAAATGAGTGGGCCAGGGTTCCCACCTTGCTGGGATAACTTCTCTTCTAAGGACAAGGTCATCATGAGAGATGCTAAAATCAGTGACTATCAACACAGACCACTCCTTAAACCTGAATTTAAAAACTAACAGATCTGTTAGTTAGTTGTGTGTTAGAACAGATCTTTTTACAACTTAATGTTACAGAATGTTTTTTCCACTGATGTAAAGAAATCTAAAACAAAAACTCTGTGATTCAACTCTAAGCACAAAGACAGATGGAACAATCTTATGATAATTATGTCTAAACGAAACAAGATAGTCATATAATGCAAAGGAATTCTGGGTTAAACTTTGGGAACAGATACAATAGTTGAATCTGCCAAGCAAATTTCATTAAAAAGATATTTAGGCTGGGCTGTAGACATACTGTTAAATTTGTTCAAAAAGGTCAAGAGGAAATGTTCGACAAATTTTAAAAAAACCCTGAGGCTCATCAGGACCGCAGGGAGCAGGGCACTTTATATTGGACTACGAAGATATCTAAGAAGAAAAATGAGGGGTACTTCCTGGAAGGAGATTCCTGGGATTGAAAAAGAAAGGAAAAGAGACGGATCTTGTTGCTGCGGCCGATTGGCTCCACAGGCAAGCGAGGCTGCATACATTGAAATTGATTAAATCATTTCCAGGCAGAAGAATGTCCAGTTGCTTCTGAATTCCCTGCAAAACTTGGAGCTGAGCTTGTTGGTTGAGGATAAGCTGGTCAAAGTTCTGCCTCATCTTGGTGACTGTGGAGAAAGAGGTTGGTATCATTTCCCATCCCAAAAACACCACAAACAATCCAGCGGAACGTCTACACACTTACATTCCTCAAGCAGGAATTCAGACTGATCCCTTCTCATCTCGTCTGCTCTACCTTCCTGGTTTACCGAAGGATGTTCTAGACCTAGATGGAAACAGGGGAGAAGTCTACATGTTAAGGGTCACCACGGTTTGAAGCTTCAATAGTTGAGCTTGGAACTTCACAAACACTCAAGTGGGCAGTGAATAAAGTTCTTTTTCTGCCCTGGGGAGGGGGGTGGATGCTGAGCTTCTTCACCCACAAAATGCGACTACAAAAGAGGTTTGTTTGTCTTCAGTTCTTGGCTTACGAAGTACACCGAAGAGGATCCACCATTGTTGCCCAAAAAAAGTCCCAACGATGCTTTTTTCCAAAATTCAGCTGGATTTTCTTGTTTTTTTTCTTTGAAAATGTTTTACTTCTCATCCAAGAAGCTTCTTTAGTTCATGAACTTGGATGGGAAGCAAAATGTTTTCAAAGGGTGTGTATATATATATATATATATATATATATATATATATATATATATATATATATATATATATATATATATATATATATATATGGAATGGTTGCCAAAGTTGATGGAGTTAGCAGAGATGGCCAAATTGATTGCTTTGATAAAAAAAAACAATTATTTTTGTTTCTACTTAGAAATCACATCTGGACTTTGTGCTTAAAAAACGAAACTTAGGGTTTTACTGATTATATGGATCTGTTGTTACAGAAATGGCTAGTTTATATTATTATGTAAAAGTAAAAAGATGTTACTATCCTATTTTACTGCACCAAAGGGATTTGGAAATCAATGCCTTTTTTTATTTTTTTCCCTTTTCTACACTTTTCCCTTTTCCCTCCCCTATTTTCCTATTATTTGCTTTTGCATTTTTGTATTTTATATTATAGACTAATAAGAAGGATAAAACCGAGAAAAAAATCATCCTTGACATGACTACAATTAAATCCAAAATTTGTGTTCCTAAGCAAAACATCTGTTCAGTGAGTTTTGCCCCAGTTTACAACCTTTGCCATAATTGTCGAGTCAATCACTGCAGTTGTGAAGTAACACGGTTGTTAAGCGAATTCCGTTGACTTCGCTTGTCAGAAGGGGGATCACGTGACTCCGGGACACTGCAAACCGTCACAAATACAAGTCAGTTGCCAAGCATCTGTATTTTGATTATGTGGCCATCGGGATGCTGTTAGGATTGTAAGTCTGAAAAATGATCATGTCACTTATTTTCAGTGCTGTTGTCACTTCAAATGCTCATTAAATGAACTGTTATAAGTTAAGGACTACCTGTATTAACTTCCCTGCATGTAGGTTGTAAAAAAAATTCACAGAAGTGACTGCCTCGGCATATCACACTAAGCCACCATATATCTTTGAGGGCTTAGTGCCGAGGTCTTCACACTTAGCCCTTTGATGACTTGTGGACTTCAGCTCCCAGAATTCTGGGAGTTGAAGTCCAGAAGTCATCAAAGGGCCAAGTGTGAAGACCCCTGGGCCTTAGTGTAATGTGTGAAGATCCCATTTCTCCTGAAGGCTAAAGGTCAACCATACCTGCTTGAGGTTTGCTTGGCGCTGATGGCGAATGGCTTATCTGAAGCTTCGCGAAATCTTCGCGAAGAAAAAATAGCTTCATGCCCTTTGAATGGCTGTACGTTCCCTCTTCTCTCTGCTTTCTAATGTGGCTTTTGACATTACTGGCCGTCTTCAGCAGTTGGCTTTTACTACAGATTGGAAGCTGTTCTGTCTGGGCAAAGGTCTCCCTATATGCAGCGTATGCCGAACGCTTTGAATTTGTGTGTCTCCATTGGTGTATTAAGAGGAAGGATTTTTTGCTGAAGCTCTTCTCACAAACCACACACTTAAAGCTCCTGTCCTTGGAGTGTCCTTTCAAGGGTTTTCCTAGCCCAATTTCACCACGAATGGTCATCCTGTGCTCCTTGCCCTTGTAAGGCTTCATCTGGGTAGATCTTCTGGACAGTGGGCAGACATCTGCTTCTTTGGGAGGAACTTTACTCTTGATGCCGTTTCCAAATGGTTCTTCAGAAGCAGGAAGATCCTTGGGGACCTTCCGTTTTTCCTTTGGAGAAGAGGTCAAGACTTGTGCAGTTGCCATAGGAGATTCTTCTTTGGGATGACTCATGCTTCTTCCAGTCCACTTGTGGTTTTTGTACCAGCTGGGATTAAAAGAAGGTGGTTACCAACATGGATGATATTACCTATAGTTCGGGTAACAAAACGCCTGCAACAGCCTGCACTTGTCTTCAAGGGACACAGGACAGAAAACATCCAGCAGCCAAGAAGGCTCCACTCTCATTTGCACCCTGAAGACACAGATAAACCTCCAAGTGACCTCAACGACTCTCTAAAACAGTGGTTCTCAACCTTTCTAATGCCGCGACCCCATAATACAGTTCTCCATGTTGTGGTGACCCCCAACCACTTATACATCACCGGGTGCCAGGGGCATGGCCAAAGAAAAGGGGGAAAAATGGCGGACAGCCTTGTTTGGCGACCCCCATGAAATGGTCGTTCGACCCCAAATGGGGTCCCGACCCATAGGTTGAGAACCACTGCTCTAAAAGAAGGCAAAGGACCAGCTGTCTGCAAGGAGTATGAATCCTTCCACTCCCCTCAACAGAGGGATAGAATCAAGATCGCGTGAAGTGTTAATACCACTTTACAAGGCCTTAGTAAGGCCACACTTGGAATACTGCAACCAGTTTTTGTCACCACGATGTAAAAAAGATGCTGAGACTCTAGAAATTCTAGAGTACAGAGAAGAGCAACAAAGATGATCAGGGGACTGGAGGCTAAAACATACAAGGAACGGTTGCTGGAATTGGGTCTGTCTAGTTTAATGAAGAGAAGGTCAAGGGGGGACATGATAGCAGTCTTCCAGTATCTCAGGGGCTGCCCCAAAGAAGAGGGAATGAAGCTATTCTCCAAAGCGCCTGAAGGCAGGACAAGAAGCAACGGATGGAAACTCATCAAGGACAGAAGCAACTTGGAACTAAGGAGAAACTTCCTGACAATTAGAACAATTGATCAGTGGAACGACCTGCCTCCAGAAGCGGTGAATTTTAAGAAGAGACTGGGCAGCCATTTGTCTGACATGGTGTAGGGTTTTCTGCCTGAGCAGGGGGTTGGACTAGATGACCTCCAAGGTCCCTTCCAACAACATCATCGTTGTTGTTGTTATTATTATTATTATTATCCAGTCCAAGTGGAAGAAGCCTCTTGGATGAGAAGTGAAATGTCTTCAAAGAAAAACAAGAAAGTCCAGCTGCTTCCTGAAAAAACACCTTTGGGACAACCATGAGCTGGAGGACAGAGAATCACCACCGATGTCTGCAAGAAAACAACCAAGCTCAGAGAGTACCGAGGACCCTTCATTTCAACCCTAAACTGCAAACCTCTCCCCCTCTTTACAACCCTGTAATCCCTTAATTCAGGGTAGCTGGATGGAGCTGAGCGTTTACTAGCCAGATGCCCTTCCTGACACCTCTGCGGAGGTTCACAGCAGATTTTTTTTTTCTTTGTGCCCTAGGGGAGAAACATCTGCTGTTACCTAGGATTGAACTCTCAACCTTCGGAATGGGAGGCAAGCATTTCCACCACTAGACCACCATGCCGTTAAAGGACAATACCTTTAATCAGTTTTGCCATAAGAAGCATTATCTCAAGCACCCCCTGGAAGCATCTTCAAAATTGGAACCTTCTCAAGAGGTGGGACAGGCCCCAGGCTTGGGGAAACAGGGCAGATTCAGGGTGAGAACTGGAAAAATTCCCCCCTGAAAGCTCTTTCAGCTCATTGCATTGCAAGCAGAATCAAAAACGGGGGTCTTCCAACTTGGCCTATTGATGACTTGTGGACTTCAACTCCCAGAATTCCTCAGCCAGCGTGCACGCTGGCTGAGGAATTCTGGGAGTTGAAGTCCACAAGTCATCAATGGGCCAAGTTGGAAGACCCCTGATCAAAAACCTTTACAAACCCTGGCCTGATTTCAATAGGTTACTTCCCCTTTTCATTAGAGCAGAGTTTCTCCAACTTGACCACTTTAAGATGGGTGGACTTCAATTCCCAGAATTCCCCAGCTAGCATGGGAGTTGAAGTCCACCCATCTTAAAGCTGCCAAGGTTGAGCATGCTGGGTTTGGGATGTTTCTCTTAGCACACACAATAACAGAACAGAATAACAGAGTTGGAAGGGACCTTGGAGGTCATCTAGTCCAGCCCCCTGCTCAGGCAGGAAACCCTACACCATTTCAGACAAATGGTTATCCAATCTCTTCTTAAAAACCTCCAGTGTTGGAGCATTCGCAACTTCTGGAGGCAGGTTGTTCCACTGGTTAATTGTTCTCACTGTCAGGAACTTTCTCCTTAGTAGTTCTAGGTTGCTTCTCTCCTTGGTTGCTTCTTGTCCTGCCTTCAGGTGCTTTGGAGAAGAGCTTGACTCCCTCTTCTTTGGGGCAGCCCCTGAGATATTGGGAAACTGCTATCATGCTGCTCATACACTCACTCCCATTCCTGGCTGAGAGCAAATTGTTCATTTTATTTTATTTTACTTATTCAGTGTTGACACCACTCAATTCTACCCACTTCTGGCCAGCTCACAAGAATAAAAACGAAGTAGACCAAATAAACTACAAAAATAGCTACCGAGTAATTGCAAGAGGCAATCCAGACAATGCATCAAAACACAAAACATAACAAAATGAGAAGTAATAACAACACACTGTGGGAAGACATCCATTGAGGTTTGTTTTGTAAACCGCAATCTAGTACATTGGGTGAACAAAATACCTTGGTTTTTAAAATGCGAGGCTCAGGCGAGAATCAAAATTAATTCAGCTTCTTGCGTACGGGAGCGCACAAGAGAAGCCGAAATATATTTCTCAGATGCAATGGAATTCTTGCCCTATTTCTCAAGCAGCTAAATGAACACAGAGATAATCAGAAAAAAGAGTTGCCCCAATGGCCAAGCACCATCTATTCTAAAGACATCTGGCTGTGTTGGAAAACCTACAAACCCATGTTTGTCAAAACAGTGGCTTACTCATTTAAGCCAAGTGTGTGGGTACTTAAAGAGACCAACCCACAAAGCACCCCGTTAGGACATGCCCAACATACTTGGTTAAAATGTGGTTCTTTGATTTGCAGCTTCGTGCAGTGTGCAGCCACAGCCATTTAACCAAAAGCTCACATTCCCCCCCCCCTTGCCAGTGTAAGTACTCCAGTTAGCTTAATACACAGCTGAACTTTCCAGGTTTCCCAAAAAGAGGATGAGAGATGGACTTAAGAAGCTTTAGCAAAACATTTGAAGAATTTCAAGTTGCATGCTGGCAAAGTTAAACACCCCAAGACAAAATCGAGAGCTGACAATAGACCCACCTGTTATTCCCCCCCCCCAAAACCCCTCAGCTTTTAAATTCTCTTCCCAAAATTAAGAAATAAGAGACACCAACTCTGTAACTTATGGACAACACACCTGATGAGAAATATCTCAGACTTTCCTTTTGGCTCTTCATAGGAATGGCTGTTCCCGTATCCCTCCTCTTTCAGCTGCTGCCAATCAAAAGAACAGTCTCCTTAAATAGGCTTTGGCCATAGGAGTGATAGCAGCAGGTCTTTAAACACCTTTGTTTTAACTAGGGGGAATTAAAAAAAAAACACCTCTAACAAGGCTAGGACTTAGGATAGGCTTCTCAACCTTAGCAAGCTTAAGAGGGTGGACTTCAACTCCCAGAATTCCCTACCCATGCTTGGCTGGTAGCCTGCTTAGCATTCAAAGCTTGCTAAGGTTGGGAAACACTGCCTCGGGAAGATCCCATCTTAAAAGAAATGCCCAAGCAATAATTCTTCATAATTTCTCTGTCTGCTTCAGAAACCAACAGAATGGAAATCAGTTCTTATTTCCAGAATAAAGACGCTGTTGGGGGGGGGGAAATAGGGTGTTAATTAATTGATATAAGAGGGGACAGCATAATTGTATTTTTTTTTCTTTCTTAAAATATTAATCAATCCATTTATTATTACAGCCAAGGGCCAACACATAAATTAAACATTCAAATAAAACAAAACTAAACAGAACCAACACAAGAAGACATAGCAATATATCAGCATTAATGATGTAATCAATGGGTGACCAAGGTCTGCCTAGTTTTACAGACAGTATAAAAAAAAATTAGCTAGCTTCAGAAAAACTGAATCATACTGGCCTGACAGTAAAAATACATTAACTATAGTCTAATGCTGGATAAAAACATGTAAAATATTACTCTTATTTCTCTATTTCCTCCTTGCTTTAAATGTTTTGCTACATTGAAAAATTCTAATAATTTGCATGTGTGCATGTATACATACATGTATGTATACAACCACATACGCACACACTGGTACACACACACACACAGACCTACAGTTTGAAACTGACTGTCAAAAGCCCCGCAGGTTTATTTCCTGTATATGCTAAGGAAAATTCCGTTTTAGCGCATCCCTACAGCAATGCACGCAGAACAATGCAAAACAACAACAACAACAAGGCATTGCTTTCTGTGAACGCTGCTCTGGGTATGCAGGGAACTGCAGCCTCCATGTTTTTATCTAAGATTTCACACAGAGAAGGGAGGTTAAGTTCGCACCCTATAATTTACCGAGCAACCAGTTTTTAAATTGGATTTATCGGGATGAAAACTGGTTCCCAGCGCTTGTGCAACGCAGAAGAGCAGTTGCACATATAAAAGGTGTAAGAGATTAGGCTGGATTGGGGAGCTTCAGCTGCAAATGAAAAGCTTTGCTGTTTGGCTCCAGGGCACAGAAGAAAATGCTGTTGGAGCTTGTGTAGGTAGGGATGTTTTGAGTTTATTGTTCTCTAAAAGGATGTGTTTTTCTCAGGACCTAACAGTCGAGTCTGGAGTCCAGCTGGAAGAAGAATGCACCGAAGTAGTTTTCGTGACAACAGTATGGGACTCAATCCTGGCTTCTGGATGCTGGCTTCATTTAGACGACCAATTTCAGCTTGGGCTGAGCTCAGCCAAGGTTAGTTAAATCCCGCCACCTCTTGAGCCTTTGAGGAATTACACATCAAATTCAGAATAACACAGCTGGAAGGGACCTTGGAGGTCTTTTAGTCCAACCCCCTGCTCAGGCAGGAGAACATATTCTTCTTCTTCTTGTGCCATATCCGTTATCGGACGTTGGCAATCCTGTTGGCGATCCTGTTTTTATCAGCAGCCGCACGAAAAAGTGCTGCAGAGTTTTGTCCAAACCAGTCCCTTAGATTTGGAAGCCACGATGTTCTTCTTCTGCCTGGACCTCGTTTGCCTTCCATCTTTCCCTGGAGGGTTAAATGGAGAATGCCGTATTTTTCTGGGTGGCGCGTCACATATCTGAAATATTCTAACTTTCATTTTTTAACTGTTTTGATGATTTCCCTTGGCTTTCCCAGGGGGCTTATCCCCTCCTCATTTCTGATCTTGTCAACCCAGCTTCTACGTTTAACAGCTGCCTGTAAATCCACAATTCAGATGCTTAGGAGAACCTATAGCATTTCAGACAATCGGTTGTCCAATCTCTTGTTAAAAACCAGTGTTGGAGCACCCACAACTTCACTGATCAGTTAGTTGGCCCACTGATTAAACCAAGAGGATGAAACTAAGGAGACGCTTTGAGATATTGGATCTAAACCAGTTAATTAGCTTATCCTGGACCCGATTTATGTGCATTTTTGCCAAATGTACTCAAGAGTGAGAAAATGCAGAATGAACTTGGAAAGGAGAACACCTGGTTTTAGGTTACGTCCCAAGCCCCACTTCAGAGGAAGATATAATCATCATCATCATCATCATCATCATCATCCCAGGTCCTGGGTAAGGACTCGATAGGTAGACAAAATGCCAAATCCAGTCTGAACATCTGGCTGACTGTGCGATGATCCATAATAATAATAATAATAATAATAATAATAATAATAATAGACAAAATGCCAAATCCAGTCTGAACATCTGGCTGACTGTGCGATGATCAATAATAATAATAATAATAATAATAGACAAAATGCCAAATCCAGTCTGAACATCTGGCTGACTGTGTGATGATCCATAATAATAATAATAATAATAATAATATAATAATAAAATAATAATAATAATAAAGTTGGAAGGGACCTTGGAGGTCATCTAATCCAACCCCCTGCCCAGGCAGGAAACCCTATACCATTTCGGACAAATGTCTGTCCGGTCTCTTTTAAAAACTTCCAGTGTTGGAACATTCACCGCTTCTGGAGGCAGGTTGTTCCACTGGTTAATTGTTCTCACTGTCAGGAAGTTTCTCCTTAGTTCCAGGTTGCTTCTCTCCTTGATTAGTTTCCATCCGTTGCTTCTTGTCCTGCCTTCAGGCGCTTTGGAGAATAGCTTGACTGCCTCTTCTTTGGGGCAGCCCCTGAGATATTGGAATACTGCTATCATGTCCCCCCTTGTCCTTCTCTTCGTTAAACTAGACATACCCAATTCCAGCAGCCGTTCCTTATACATTTCAGCCTCCAGTCCCCTCATCATCTTTGTTGCTCTTCTCTGTACTCTTTCTGGAATCTCAACATCTGTTTTACATCGTGGTGACCAAGATGATGTTGAAGACAACTGCTTTATGTCTGCGCCAGTATTCCTGAACCGTGACAACTTTAAGTTGGGTGGAGTTCAACTCCCAGAATTCCCCAGCCAGGCTACCTGTATTTAGGTGGCTTTGATCGTTTAGGGAAGGGGTGGGGAACTAGGGCCCTTTTATGACTTGCGGACTTCAAGTCCCAGAATTCCTGGTGGGAAAATTTCTCCTTTTCTCAGCCGGGCATCTCTGCACACCTGGAGGGGGAGCAGAGAATCCCTGTTCTCTTTCCAGAGCTTTGATGCTTAGAGCGGCCCTCGCTTGCAGGGGCGGCCCTGGCACCCTTTCCTCCCCCCGGCAGCGTTCGCCGCTTCTCGGCCAGGCTCCCCCAAAGCCTCAGGGGCCACCGGCCTCCTCCGGGATCGCCTTCCAGGCCAGCATCAGGGAGCCAAAGCACTGAGTCTTCTGGCAACTGAGGCTGCGGACGAGCGAAGCACCGCGCGGTCAACCACTGGTGCTGGAGGCCTGTCCGGGTTAGGGTCAGGTCTGGGGGGGCGAGAGACCCCCCTCTGGGTTCTTGCCCCATCTGCAGGCATCAGTGGTTGCAGACAGCATCCCCCAAAGCCTCTCTTGCCACACACACCCCCCCCGAGAAAAATCCTTGGTTACAACGAAACCAGGTTTAATTCAGGAAAAGCTTCGGATTAGCGATTAGCCCGGAGCAACTACAGGAAAGAGCCAGGTGAGCAGGATGGAAGCCCCGCCCCTTTTTGTATCAGCATTGCACCTCAAAGAAGGGTGAATCGGAAGAGAGCTGGAAGGGACCTTGGAGGTCATCTAGTCCAACCCCCTGCTCAGGCAGGAAACCCTATACCATTTCAGAAAAATGGCTGTCCAGTCTCTTCTTAAAAACTTCCAGTGTTGGAGCATTTACTGCTTCTGCAGGCAGGCTGTTCCACTGGTTAATTGTTCTCACTGTCAGTAAGTTTCTCCTTAGTTCCAGGTTGTTTCTCTCCTTGATTGGTTTCCCTCCGTCGGCTTCAGGGGCTTTGGAAAATAAGTTGACCCCCTCTTCTTTGGGGCAGCCTCTCAAATACTGGAATACTCAAATATTGGAATACTCATTACTCAAATACTGGAATACTCAAATACTGGAATACTGATGGCAGTGTGGTTGCATGGTTCCATTTTCTAACTCACTCCCCCCCCCAAAAAAACCTTCTGTTGCTAAGGAAGACATGTGTTAAGTGAATTTTGCCCCATTTTACAACCCTTTCTTGTCACAATTGTTAAGTGTATCGCTATAGTTGTTAAGTTAGTAATAAGATTTTTAAGTGACTCTGGCTTGCCCATTGACTTTTTGTTGTTGTTGTTGTTAAAAGGCTGGAAAAGGGGATCACGTGACCCCGGGACACTGCAACCATCAGTTGCGAAGGTATAGATTTTTAATCACACAACCCCAGAAATGCTACAACAGTTTTCGTAAGTATGAAAACTGGTCATAAGCCAAATTCTTCAGGGCCTTTTTAACTTTGAACAGTCTCTAAACCAGTGGTTCTCCACCTTTTTAATGCCGCGACCCCCAACCGGTCGTAAGTCAAGGACTACTCAACCGGTCGTAAGTCGAGGACTACTCAAATGGTGCAGCCCCGTTTGCAGAATGGGACTTTTGGCGGGCTCAGCAGGGCAGAGACAGCCTGGACAATTCCTATTGGCTTTGGAAAGCCATTAGAATTAGACTCTGTTCAAGAGAGTCTATTCTATTGGCTTTCAAAAGCCAATAGAATAAAAGGGAGTAGCACAGCTAAGGAAAAGGGGGGGGGGGGAAATGGCGGACTGCGTTGTTTGGCGACCCCCGTGAAATGGTCGTTCAACCCCAAATGGGGTCCCGACCCACAGGTTGAGAACCCCTGATCTAAACAAACTCGTGTAAGTTGAGGACAACTTTTATTTCTTACATCCTTAGAAGGAGAAGTTGGAAACGAATTCTTTGCATACATTTTTCTTTTCCTTTCTCTTTCCTTTATCTATTTCTGCACCTCTATTTCTCTTTTCTTTCTTTCTTTCTTTCTTTCTCTCTCTCTCTCTCTCTCTCTCTCTCTCTCTCTCTCTCTCTCTCTTTCTTTCTTTCTTCTTTAAAGTTTTTTTTTTTAGTTTTTATTTGTGTTACAAAGCAGTTAATAACATTATTACAAAGATTAACCCTGGCCAGTTCAGTTCCCTAGTATATCTGTATTTCTTCTCTGAACGTGAAGTTGAAGCTTCCCTGTTGCGACCGGTACAAATTTAAGGTCACCAGCACAAAATATAATGACGCTCTTCTTTCCCCTGTTTTAAAATAGATAATCCTATTCATGCAATCTAGAATTTATTTTTGCAGCCGCATTGTGGGCTGACTCATTATCCGACTATGACTGATCACAGCTCCAGGTTGCCTTTTGGTTTGATGTAATTTTACCATATATGCCCCGGTAATGTGGGGGAAGACCTGTTAGCAATCTTCTAAGAAAAATCCTTGGTTACAACGAAACCAGGTTTAATTCAGGAAAAGCTTCGGATTAGCGATTAGCCCGGAGCAACTACAGGAAAGAGCCAGGTGAGCAGGATGGAAGCCCCGCCCCTTTTTGTATCAGCATTGCACCTCAAAGAAGGGTGAATCGGAAGAGAGCTGGAAGGGACCTTGGAGGTCATCTAGTCCAACCCCCTGCTCAGGCAGGAAACCCTATACCATTTCAGAAAAATGGCTGTCCAGTCTCTTCTTAAAAACTTCCAGTGTTGGAGCATTTACTGCTTCTGCAGGCAGGCTGTTCCACTGGTTAATTGTTCTCACTGTCAGTAAGTTTCTCCTTAGTTCCAGGTTGTTTCTCTCCTTGATTGGTTTCCCTCCGTCGGCTTCAGGGGCTTTGGAAAATAAGTTGACCCCCTCTTCTTTGGGGCAGCCTCTCAAATACTGGAATACTCAAATATTGGAATACTCATTACTCAAATACTGGAATACTCAAATACTGGAATACTGATGGCAGTGTGGTTGCATGGTTCCATTTTCTAACTCACTCCCCCCCCCCAAAAAAACTTTCTGTTGCTAAGGAAGACATGTGTTAAGTGAATTTTGCCCCATTTTACAACCCTTTCTTGTCACAATTGTTAAGTGTATCGCTATAGTTGTTAAGTTAGTAATAAGATTTTTAAGTGACTCTGGCTTGCCCATTGACTTTTTGTTGTTGTTGTTGTTAAAAGGCTGGAAAAGGGGATCACGTGACCCCGGGACACTGCAACCATCAGTTGCGAAGGGTATAGATTTTTAATCACACAACCCCAGAAATGCTACAACAGTTTTCGTAAGTATGAAAACTGGTCATAAGCCAAATTCTTCAGGGCCTTTTTAACTTTGAACAGTCTCTAAACCAGTGGTTCTCCACCTTTTTAATGCCGCGACCCCCAACCGGTCGTAAGTCAAGGACTACTCAACCGGTCGTAAGTCGAGGACTACTCAAATGGTGCAGCCCCGTTTGCAGAATGGGACTTTTGGCGGGCTCAGCAGGGCAGAGACAGCCTGGACAATTCCTATTGGCTTTGGAAAGCCAATAGAATTAGACTCTATTCAAGAGAGTCTATTCTATTGGCTTTCAAAAGCCAATAGAATAAAAGGGAGTAGCACAGCTAAGGAAAAGGGGGGGAAAAATGGCGGACTGCGTTGTTTGGCGACCCCCGTGAAATGGTCGTTCAACCCCAAATGGGGTCCCGACCCACAGGTTGAGAACCCCTGATCTAAACAAACTCGTGTAAGTTGAGGACAACTTTTATTTCTTACATCCTTAGAAGGAGAAGTTGGAAACGAATTCTTTGCATACATTTTTCTTTTCCTTTCTCTTTCCTTTATCTATTTCTGCACCTCTATTTCTCTTTTCTTTCTTTCTTTCTTTCTTTCTCTCTCTCTCTCTCTCTCTCTCTCTCTCTCTCTCTCTCTCTCTTTCTTTCTTTCTTTCTTCTTTAAAGTTTTTTTTTTTAGTTTTTATTTGTGTTACAAAGCAGTTAATAACATTATTACAAAGATTAACCCTGGCCAGTTCAGTTCCCTAGTATATCTGTATTTCTTCTCTGAACGTGAAGTTGAAGCTTCCCTGTTGCGACCGGTACAAATTATAAGGTCACCAGCACAAAATATAATGACGCTCTTCTTTCCCCTGTTTTAAAATAGATAATCCTATTCATGCAATCTAGAATTTATTTTTGCAGCCGCATTGTGGGCTGACTCATTATCCGACTATGACTGATCACAGCTCCAGGTTGCCTTTTGGTTTGATGTAATTTTACCATATATGCCCCGGTAATGTGGGGGAAGACCTGTTAGCAATCTTCAATCTTCTAGAGAAGAGAATGTCAATCCTCCAAAGCACCAGAGACCGAAACTAAGGAGGAATTTCCTGACAATCAACCAGTGGAACAGCTTGCCACCAGAACTTGTGGATGCTCCATCCCTGGAGGTTTTGAAGAAGAGATTGGACAGCCAGTTGTCTAAAATGGTATAATTGAGCACCTATGACTGCTAAGATCAGGGGTCTTGAAACTTGGCCCTTTTATGAGACTTCAACTCCCAGAATTCTGGGAGTTGAAGTCCACAAGTCATCAAGGGGCCAAGTTTCAAGACCCCTGGCTAAGATGGGGGCCACAAGGATTCAACCAAAGCCCCGCCCCTTTTAAAAAGGGTGGGAGTGGGGTTTTGATTAGGCAGTTACAATATATATTGGAGAGGAAGGAGACAAAACTTCCAGGATAACTAATACAATACAAAGCATCATTTTTTTTAAAAAAATATATATTTTACTTTGTATGAATTATATGGTTCTAAACATAAAAAATATAAATGCATACAACCGGATTAATGGAATACTAACAATCATAATTTCTAAGAAAAGGTGGTGGCATAAAAAACAAAAAACAAAAAATCTGTAACTCTCTACTTTCCCTTTTTAAGGATTGTTTTTTGCTTTTGCTTTTGCTTTTGGCTTAGAATTTTTTCTTTTGAATTGTTTGCTTTTTTATTATAAGATATTTGTAAAAATTTTGGTAAACAGGCTTATGAGGGTGGTGCATCATCTTGTGCATAAAGATCAATCAGGGTTTATAACAGGAAGGTATATGAAGAGAATACTTAGATAAGAACAACCAAGTTCCTGCAGGGCTCATATTTTTAGATGCTGAAAAAGCATTTGACCAACTGAATTGGCAATGCTAAGAGTAATGGAAGAAATGAAGGAATTCTTAAGGTAATATATCAAAAACAAACAGCACAACTTATTGTTAATGGAGGTTTGTCTTGAGCACCTATGACTCGAGAGTCCCTAGAGATGACTTTATCGGGTAGTTACAGTTGATTCAATTACTTGGCCCTTTTAATGACTTGTGTGACTTCAACTCCCTTGAAGAATTGGGAAAAGCTGCAATTATCCCTCATGGGCATGATATGAAAGTCTTTTTTTGTTTCAAATGTTACAATTTTGAAAAATGAGATTAATTTAAAAGTGGCAGAAGGGTCTCAATTTGGGCAGGGAAAAAACCAAGTTTCAAGACCCCTGGTTCATTAAGACTGGGGGCCACTTTAAGGATTCTTTAACCACTTTAAGCCTCCCGCCTTGGCCTTTTAAAATAGGGAATGGGGGACAAAATGGTGGGGGTTTTGGCAATTAGGCACAGTTACAATATATTACTGGAGTAAGGAAGGAGACAAAACTTCAGAACAGGATGGAACTAATTACAAATACAAAGCACAGAATCTAAGGGAGAATTTTTATAAAATGTTTTATAGATGGCACCTTGATCCACAAAAAATGTCTTACATGTACCCTGACGTGCAACCTAAATGCTGGAGATGTGGTTACAAGGAGGCTTCCTATTATCATATTTGGTGGTCATGCAGAGAGATAAAAGCATTTTGGATCAAAATATGGTGGAATATCCAGAGAATTTTTAGAAGGAGGGTAAAATTTACTCCGCAATTATTTTTGTTAGGTATTGTTACAGATTGTGATACAAAGGAATTGATGTTAAATTTGATGGCAGTTACAATATTGGAAGAAGGAATCTTTGCCTACATTGCGGCTTATGGCGGAAATGGCAAAGATTTCGGCTTTCTTAAAGCAACAAACGCAAGAGAAGTTTTTTGCTATCTGGGACAAATGGATAAAATTTATACAATTTAGATTGGGTATACAAAAATATTATATAGCCTTTTCATAAGTTTTATTTTTATATATATTATAGATATCTTTTTTATATATATAAATATAGAGTTTTTAATTTAATTTTTATTTTTTTTTTATTATTTCTTAAGCCTATATTCTGCTCTGGGAAGCTCAGGGGGGGGGAAGGGAGGGTTTTTGGGAGGGGTGTGGGGTGGGGGTTTTTTTTTTATATGTATTGTTTAATTTTTTTTTTCTCTCTTTTGTATGTGTTGTTTTTTGTTCTGTATTGTTCTTGTTTTTTTTGTAAAATTTATAAAACCTTTAATAAAAAAAATAAAATAAAAAAAAAAAAAAATCTGTAACTCTGGTGCTCCCTTTACAAGTATTCCTCGACTTACTAAACATTTGGTTAGTGACCATTTGAAGGTACAATGTCACTGAACAAAATGTCTTATGTCATCACACACTCCTCCTCCATCATTCCACAAGCTCTACTCCCTTCTAGCACTGATGATGTTACCTAGTTTGGGTCATGAAACGTCTGCAAGGAAACCAGTAAGCTCAGAGAGGACCAAGGACCCCACAGTTGTTGCTGTTGTTGTTGTTGTTGTTGTTGTTGTTGTTGTTGTTGTTGTTCTTCTTCTTCTTCTTCTTCTTCTTCTTCTTCTTCTTCTTCTTCTTCTTCTTCTTCTTCTTCTTCTTCTTCTTCTTCTTCTTCTTCTTCTTCTTTTTCTTCTCCTCCTCCTCCTCCTCCTCCTCCTCCTCCCCCCTCCCTTCTAGCATTGAAGATGTTACCTAGTTTGGGTAATGAAACATCCACAAGAAAGCCACCAAGCTCAGAGAGTACCAAGGACCCCACAGTTCTTATCTCCTCCTCCTCCGAGGAACTACATTTTGGGAACAGAGAATGAATTGCACAAATTTAACACAGTAGCTCTGCAAATTCCAACTTGCTCTTTCTTCTTCTACTTAATATCATTGTAATGATTCCGTAGGAGATGACCGGCTGACCCCAAAGGCGGGGTCAAATGCATCATCCCTTTGGAGTGGTTACACTCCCGTAAATCAACCCCTTGTCCTTTTGAACTCTATCCTGGCTCCTGATTTCCCGTGCCTGACAGATTCTCTGACAAAAAAAACCAATGGATTTTTCTCTAACTTTGCACTTCCCTTCTGCTCTTCATCCCTTTTTTGATGACTTTTTTTTTTAAACCTCAGGGTTGCGTCGTGCACTTTTACCACCCTCAGATTTTGAAATAGTTACCATCACCTTTAAGGATGGCCCCACTGGTTTCAATGAAGGAGTAGCGAGACCTACAAGAATAAATAGAATAGGAATAGAATATTTGAATAGAATAGAATAGAATAGAATAGAATAGAATAGAATAGAAATACAGAATAGAATATAATAGAAATAAAGAATAGAATAGAATAGAATAGAATAGAATAGAATAGAATAGAATAGAATAGAATAGGAAATACAGAATAGAATAGAATAGAAAATTAGAATACAATGGAATAGAAATACAGAATAGAATAGAAATACAGAATAGAAATACAGAATAGAATAGAAATACAGAATAGAATAGAAATAATAGAATAGAACAGAACAGAACAGACTAGAAATACAAAATAGAATTGAATAGAATAGAAACACAGAACAGAATAGAAATGCAGAATAGAACAGAATAGAAATACAGAATAAAATGTAATGTAATAGAATAGAATAGAAATACAGAATAGAAAAGAAATACAGAATAGAATAGAAATAAAGAATAGAATATAATAGAAATAAAGAATAGAATAGAACAGAACAGAATAGAAATACAGAATAAAATGTAATGTAATGTAATGTAATGGAATAGAATAGAATAGAATAGAATAGAATAGAATAGAATAGAATAGAATAGAATAACAGAGTTGGAAGAGAAATTTCTCCTTATTGAAGGTTGACTCCTTGATCAGTTTTGATCCATTCTCCTTGTCTGGTGCTTTGGAAAATAGGTGGACCCCCTCCTCTCCGTGAGACTCCCTCCAATATTGGAAGACTGCTATCATGTCTTCATTAAACTACCAGGAGTAGGCAACCTTGGCCCTTTTATGACTTGTGGACTTCAACTCCCAGAATTTCTTAGCCAGCCATGCTGGTTCAGGAATTCTGGGAATTGAAGTCCACGAGTCATAAAAAGAGCCAAGGTTGCCTACCCCGAACTAGACCTACCCAATTCCAGCAACTGCTCTTTGTATGTTTTAGCCTCCTGTCCCCCGATCATCTTTGTTGCTTTGCCCTCTTTCTAGAGTCTTCTAGTGTGGAGACCAAAACTATTTCTTTCACCGTCTGGGTTTAAATTGAAACTAAAAAATAAATATATATATATTAAAAAAAACAAACACCTACCCTTCTTCAGCGTTAATAATAAAAAAAACCCCAACTACCACGGCTGCTGCAAACCTTGCATTAATCAATCCATCCCTAGCCACGATTCCAAGCCCTTCTAAAGAAAACTCGCGTGGAGCACTAAAGGCACGGAGCTTTCTCTTTCTCTCTCTCCCCCCCCCCGGCCCTTTGTGTGGGTTCCCCCCCCCACCTGGCCTGGGAGTCGCTATTTCCTTGCTCGACTTTGTGCCCGGAGAAGCCAATCAGCCCGCAGCTTTCCTGGCTTCCTGTCTCTGCTAGGTGTGCTCCACCTCCGCGCTCACCTGGAAAAGTGGAGCGGAGCCCGACGCGAGAGGGCTCAGCCCCCGGGGGAGGCAGGAGGCGCAGGCAGCCCCGCAGGCGCCGCCGGGAGCCCGATGGACGGGCCAGCCTCGCCCCCAGGAGCCAGGAAGGGGAGCCGCTTCAGGTAAGCCACCTGCCTCGGGACTTGGAAGGACTTGGCCAAAGTTTGCGCCGCTGCCACGTTCCGGGCTGAATCAGAGCTCCGAGGCGCGCCGGGGCCTGGCGCAGGAATTCCAGGTGAGCTGCGTCAGGTCGAGCCCGGAACCTGAGTGAGCGAGGCTGACAGGCGGTTAGTTGCAGGCAAAGAAAGGGAGAGGAAGAAAAGAAAGGCAGAGGAAGGTGGTTTTTTTTTTTTATTCTTCTTTTCTCTCTCTCTCTCTCTCTTTCAATCTCTTTCTATCTCTTTCTCAATCTCTCTCTCGCAATCTCTCTCAATCTCTTTTTCTCTCTTTCTCTTCCCACCTTCAGCTGGAGAGACCCCTCCCCCCCTTCTTCTTCTTCTTCTTCTTCTTCTTCTTCTTCTTCTTCTTCTTCTTCTTCTTCTTCTTCTTCTTCTTCTTCTTCTTCTTCTCTCTCTCTCTCTCTCTTTCAATCTCTCCCAATCTCTTTCTCAATCTCTCTCTTTCTGTCTCTCTCAATCTCTCTCTCTCTTTCTATCTCTTTCTCAATCTCTCTCACAATCTCTTTTTCTCTCTTTCTCTTCCCCCCTTCAGCTGGAGAGACTCCTCCCCATTCTTCTTCTTCTTCTTCTTCTTCTTCTTCTTCTTCTTCTTCTTCTTCTTCTTCTTCTTCTTCTTCTTCTTCTTCTTCTTCTTCTTCTTCCCCCCCTCTCTCAATCTCTTAATTTCTCTCTCTCTCTCTCTCTCTCTTTCTCTCCCCCCCTCAGCTGGAGAGAGCTGGAGAGACCCCCTCCCTTCTCTCTCTCTCTTTCTCTTTCTCTCTCTCTCTCTCTCTCTCAATCTCTCCTCCCCTTCAGATGGAGAGACCCCTCCTTCCTCTCCTAAAGGATTGTGATAAGGACGCTTTGTGTTTTGTCTGTTGAGTTTTCCTTCTGGATTCTCCCCCCCCTCCCCATGGGGAATGATCCACAATCCTGCGCTGGATCCCTTTTGTGGGAACGAACGGGAGGCTGGAGATGCTGGCATTCCCACACTGGCCTGGAATTGTCCAGCAATGTGTGTGCCCTCCCCACACACATACACACACACACACACAAACACACACACACACACACACACACTGGAAGGAGTTGTTGTCCAAGGCTGTTAAAAGGCAAGAAGCTCCTGCAATGGACGCTTCTCAGACTTATAGTCCCCGACTTGACTACACTTCGTTTAGTGACCGGAGTTAAACCGTGCTGAAAAAAGTGAGCCATTTTCACGCTTGTGACCCTGGCAACATCCTCCAGGGTCACGTGGTTTACATTCGGATGCTTGACAACTGGTGCATATCTGTGATGGCTGCACTGCCCCCAGGTTGTCTCTCTCTCTCTCTCTCTCTCTCTTTGTGTGTGTCTCTCTGTGTGTGTGTGTGATGTGATCCCCCTTTTTTTGCGACCTGACAAGCGAAATCAAAGGATTCCCATAAAAAACTTAATTTAACAGCTGCAGGGATCCGCTTAACAAACACGGCAAGAAAAGTTGTAAAAAATGGGGCAAACCCCACTTAACCAATGTCTCGCTTAGCAACGTAAATTCCGGGCTTATTTTCCGGTCATAAATGGAGGACTAATTATAGTCGGCAAGGGTGCTTCCAGACTCCAAATTTCGGTGGCCACCATCCCTTAAAGTGTACCTCTCCTTCTGGGACCAGGGCAACATCTTAAAAATTTTGTGTGCAGGATCCCTGAAAAAAAGAGATCTTTGTCAGCCCCAAAGTTGTTAATAATAATAATAATAATAATAATAAGGTTGGAAGGGACCTTGGAGGTCATCTAGTCCAAACCCCTGTTCAGGCAGGAAACTCTAGCATTTCAAACAAATGGCTGTCCAGTCTCTTCTTAAAAACTTCCAGTGTTCTGGAAGGCAGGGAGTTGGTTAATTGTTGAGGCTGTCCCCCCCCCAAAAAAGTGGTTTTCTTCCCAAGAGGCGGTCCTTTTTCCCGCCCACCCCCCTAGCGTTGCAATGTCAGCCAAGGGGGCCACTGAGGACAGTCTCCAAGGCCAATGAACTCAGCTGGAATTCCAGACTCCTCCGGGGTTTTTTTTTTTTTTTTACTGCCCTGGATGCTGCTGTCTGTCAGCTGCCCTCCTGTGACTGGCTGTCATTCCAAGGTGATTAATGCTTTTTGCACAGAGAGAGGCTCCCTCCCGCAGCTTTTGGGAAAGGGGGTCTTTTCCTTGTCCACTTCCTTTTCAGAAATTCCTTTGAAATGATTTTCAGTGTGAGTTTAGGTTGACAGGTGGAAAGGAAAGTGGACAGTTGATGGTTTGTCACCCCTCTGATGGTTTCTCCCTCCCCCCCCAGCCCTTGTGCATGGACTAGTCCAGGGGTAGGCAACCTTGGCTCTTTTATGACTGGTGGACTTCAACTCCCAGAATTCCTGAGCCAGCATGGGGGAACTATGGCTCCCTTGATGACTGGTGGACTTCAACTCCCAGAATTCCTGAGCCAGCATATGCTCAGCTTGGAAACCTCTCCATTTCCCCTCAGCGTGGCTGGCTCAGGAATTCTGGGAGTTGAAGTCCACGAGTCATAAAAGAGCCAAGGTTGCCTACCCCTGGTCTAGTCCATCAATTAAACCACACTTAGCTCCCTTCTGAAGGCATCATGAGTCAAGTGATCATAGGACTTTTGTTGACCTGGATTTAAGGTTCATCATAATATTTGAACCCATCCACCTGCCTTTAAATCATCTATGTTCCTTCTTTGCTTCTTTTACTTGCCCTTCGTGTACACAGTTCCTTTATCGAAGTTCCAGCAATAATTCCTAGTTTTGCAATATTACCCTTCCTCAAAAAAATAATCTAAAATAATGTGTACTTGGTAGTTACTGGAGTATTCTAGCTTTTGATGACAAGTTTTAAAGTACAAGTGTCAAAATACATCCAACATAATTGTCTGACTGCCATTTTTCCTAGTTCTATGTACATGAACTTTTATTTTAATTATCCTTTTAATTTGATTCTGATTTTATTAGGTAGTTTTGTTAAGCTATTTGGTTTCAAGCAGTCAGATTAATCTTAGATTAGTTAACGCTGATTTTACTTAAGCATAGAGAGAACAATAAAACAGGGACAACTATAAATGGGTCTAAATAATACGCCTTCTAATAAGATAAAGGTAAGTTTGAGATCTTCTAATTTCTTGAGACCTTTTAAATAGAACTTAAAAATATCTCTAGTATTTGTTGCTAACTGGGAAATATCACCTGGTAATTGCTACATCTGTAGCTAGATACATGCATAAAATTAAAAAAAATCAGTCAGCTTTAGGTACTTGACAAACTTTAGCAATAATCTCAAACCCGACCATCATTCTGGCTTCATTGGTGCCAAAGGCCTTTTTATCCATTTATTTGGAAAGATTAAGAGACATATTTTTAAAACAATCCAAATCTGAATGATTTTTCTTTCCAAATTGGTCTATTCCAGTTTACTGTTTACTCTTTCCTCCTGTTTTTATGTATTCTTTGGGCGTTATCCATAATAAAAGAGTGGTGTATAGATAGGCTGATTGTATTTCTGAGTTGCAGGAGTTGATACTATATTTTAATTAAGGTGTAGTCAGGCTGCTGGAAGCCATAACTTCAACCACTGAAGCAAGGGTGAGTCCATTATAGCTCTCCTACACAAAGGGTGCTCCATTTTTGCCGCTGATGGCTATTTTCTAGCTCTTGAAATGGTTCCAACATTTCGTAAATGGCACGGGATGAGCCAAAAGTGTGGGTCTGGCCTTGGAGATGGTAGGGATCAGTCCTCGACTTACAACAGTTTGTGTCAAAGTTACAATGGTTTTGTCAACACTGCTAACATCGGATGTTTTTGCTTTGACAACAGTTAGAGATGCAACCATTTTCTTCTTATGTTTTACTTTTAGAGTTAGATGATGCGGGGGGGGGAGAGGAATGTGCATGAGAGTTTAGCTAGACATAACAACACTGGACCTAGTGTGAGAACCAAGCTAATTGAAATAAGAGATGATAAGAATTGGCCGGGCTGCAGAACTGGAGGGAAAGCCTGCACTTCAAACTAATTGGAGAATGTGATTTATGACTGTTAATTGGAGGAGGGAATTGTGCTTTGATACTATGTGCTCAGGAGAGGGGAATTCAGATTTTGGCTTGGCCTCTGTACGTGCCCATGCTATGTTACTCGAATAAAGATTCTTTAAGGTAAACAATGCCTCAAAGAAGTTCTTTGAAGAGTTTCATCTGTCGGAACCAGGACATTAAGCCAAAAACAGAGTTTTTTGCACTTACAAACATCGTAGATCCCCATGGTCACAGGATCAAAATCCGGCGCTTGACAATTGATTCAAATTTATGACGGTTGCCCTGGACCTTTGCGACCTTCAAGCCAGATTCTCTTAACAGCTGTGTTACTAACTGAACAGCTGCAGGTCAGAAGAGCTGAGACATAATCTGAGGACGAGTGGCATCTCCCTCAGAGTAGTTGCAAGAATGCTCTTATTCATTCACGCAGAACCACTACCGTGTAAGTTGCTCAGCAGCTTCTGCTTGCATTTCAAACTTTTGGCTGAGGAAAGCAAGTTTGCAGGAAGCCCTGGGGCTTAAACATCTGAAAGAAGCCACAACGAGATGAGATACATCATAACATCGCGGTGCACAGGACATAATCCACGACGCTTGCAGGGTGTCGAGCTTTGTTGTGTGTTATGTCCTTTGCCTGCCCTCACCCCATTGTCTTGGGTGACACCAAGATGGCAATTTTGGCTTTAGACTGCAATCAATGCTGTACCGTTGCACGTTCTGGTCGGCCTAGTTTCTGGTGTGAACCTCGTAAACCATGATAGGTAGTCCTCAATTAAATAAGAGTTTGTTTAGTGACAGTTTGAAACTACAACGGCACTGGAAAAAGTGCATTATGAGCATTGCAGCATCCCCAGGGTCACATGATCCAAATTTGGACACTTGGCAACTGACTCATATTTACGACTGTCGCAGTGTCTTGGGGTCACGTGATCCCCTTTTGCGATCTTCACTAAAGAAACCAGGAGACTGAGTTCTAGTCCTGCCTTAGACATGAAAGATGGTTAGCTCTCTCTCTCCCTCTTTCTCTCTCACTCTCTTTCTCTCTCCTCTTTCTCTTTCTTTTTATTTCTCTTTCTTTCTCCTCTCTTTCTCTCTCTCTCTCTCTCTCTCTCTCTCTCTCTCTTTCTCTCTGCCTTGAGTTACTTAGGAAGGAAGGATGGATGGATGGAAGGAAGGAAGGAAGGAAGGAAGGAAGGAAGGAAGGAAGGAAGGAAGACTGTCTTTGATATACCTCTGTACAAGCCTGAAGATGTGACTTCTTTAACAAGCATTTAATGCATCTAGCTCTTTAAAGCAGCTGCATCTTTCCCCAGCCTCCCGCAGCAACCTGCAAAAAGGCCAGCTACCTGTGGAAAGCAGAGCGACGCTTTGCTTGTATGAGGCTCTCCATTTTCCTTACGATTCGTTTCAAAGCTTCTTAACCCTACATGCCGACAGCCACCTTGGAAAGCCGACTGAAAGTTGCCCAACAGCGGTGTACAGTCAGGGTGGACTTGTGGTTATCCTCTGTGCATAGTTTCCTCCAGCGCCCAGGATGCCACAGCTGAGAGAGAGCCCTCAGGAAGGCTCTGCCAGTCAAAGAGAATGGAAGGAGAGGCCCACAGGTGTCTTGGCTACCACATTTGGAAGGGAGCACCTGGTGCTTCCCTTGATGGAACCAAAGCAGCTGCAAGTCCAAGGCTGGATGGGGCTTTCCCTCTCTCTCTCTCTCTCTCTCTCTCACACACACACACACACACACACACACACACACACACACACACACACAGCCTCCCCTGGAATGCCAGCATGAAGAGTTCCTCCTTTACAGCTCTCTACCCCCACACCGTTTTGGGAGAAGAAGGGGGTTACAGCAGCTGCCCGGGACAAGAGCAAAGAGTGCGACAGACAGGCCACGGTGTCACCCAGTGCAAGATGATGGCATGGCCAAGATGACTCTTGGCCAACTGGTCAGGAGGATCTGCAGGCCGAGGGGCAGGATAGCAGGCCCCTTCAAGTCCTCCCCCAAAAGAAAAGGCCTTTTCACGCAGGTTAATGAAGGTGGAAGCTGTTTGGGTTAAGCTGGGGAACAAAACTCAGGCTGTTTCCTACGTAGAATAGTTGGTTCTCTGTTGCCTCCCCTTCTTATCTGACACCTTATTACTATTTTAACAACTGCAGGGGTTCACTTAACAACAATGGCAAGAAAAGGGGTAAAATGGGGGCAAAACTCACTTAACAAAGGTCTCACTTAGCAACATAGATGTTGGGATCAATTGTGGCTGTACGTTGAGGGCTACTTGTGTACAACTTCCTCCAGCGGTGTGACTCTTGAGTTAGAGTAAGCAGCTACCCAAAGAGAAAACCAGGTCCACAAAGTTGCTGAGGCTCCAGCTGAATCTTAAATGGGCAATTGTCAGTTGATTGCAAGGTTTGCTGTTAGAGTTTTTCCCACTCTGATACATACACCCACACCCACACCCAACACAGAGGCCACACCCTTGTCCTTGATTACTTGAAAAGCACCAGAGCTTCAGTCAATCAGGTCTTTGTCCTCCTCTAAAAAAAAATGACTTTTTAAAGGCCCATGTTGCTTTTTTCAGGAAGGCAATCACTTCTTATGCATTTTCCGCAGTACATCAGACTACTATTTATTTATTCAGCAGATGGCTTATCATACATGGACTAGCAATATAAATTAGCATTTCATCTAGGTTTAATAAAACACAATAAACTATAAAGCCTGTTTCTTCTTTTCTCTAGACTAGCCAAACTCAAGTCCCACAGCCGTTCTTCATATATTTTAGTCTCCAGGCTTTGGATCCTCTTAGTTGCTCTTCTCTGAATTTTTTCCAAGATCTCAACATCTTTTTTGTGATATGGTGACCAAAAGTGGCTGCAGTATTCCAGGTGTGGCCTCACCAGGGTTTTTATAAAGCGGTAATAATACTCTCTCTCTCTCTCTCTCTCTCTCACTCTCTCTCTCTCTCTCTGTGTGTGTGTGTGTGTGTGTGTGTGTGTTTGTGTGTGTGAGATCCCTTAAGAGGATTCTGCAGCCTTTATTGTTTATTTATGTATTTGTTAAATTTATTTGCCACCCATCTCACTGGGGGGCGGGGGGCTAGTCTGGCCAGTTTACAAGAATATGGTTCCTTTTTTATGGATACCTTTTCCTCCCAAACAAAATGCAAGTAAAATAGAATCTAATTTGGGGTGATGGCAAGTCAACCTGATGCACCAAAATTCCTGAGAACGGACGGACCGAACTCTGTAATGTGTTAAAAAAAAACACCTTTAAATGTGCAAGACAAAAGTCCCCCCCCCATATTCTGGTGTGTTTTTTTCCCCCTAAACCGAAGCACAAAGTTGTACGTTTAGCTTTTCTCTTGTTTTACTAATCGTGAGGCTTCCAGTTGCCTATGGGGGAAAAAAAGATTGTCCCACAATTGCCAAGTGTGACTTTATGTAAATAAATGGAGTCGGAAGCACACAACCGCATTGCTGAGTCCGTGAGACGCTGAAAATAGCTTAATTAGAGGGATGAACCCAACCAGCAAAGCTAGTTTTAAACTCGTCCTACATTTGTGGGCGGTGCACAAATGTGGGACACAGTCACTCGATCTGAACCTCATTAGGCATCAAAAATAAATGCCTTTCTTTTTCGTTTAGGTTGTTGGGAAGGAATGGTGTAGAAGACTTTGGAGGACTGCAGGATAAATAAATAACTCAGATAGGGCTGGGAGGCACCTCAGAGGTCTTCCAGACCAACCTCCTGTTCAAGGTAGGAACCTTATACCATCCTGGTCAAAGGGTTGTCCAGTCTGTTTTTGAAAAGCTCCAGTGATGGAACACCCACAACTTCTGGAGACAAACTACTCCATTAATTAATTCTCACGGTTAGGACATTTCTCCTTACTTCTAGGTTGAGTGTCTCCTTAAGACGCTTCTACCCTTTGTTTCTTGTCCTGCTCTCTGGTGCTTTGGAGAAGAGGTCAATTCTGTGACAGCCTCTCAAGTCCTGAAAGATAGTTATTATGTCCCCTTTAATCCTTCTCTGTGGTAGGCAAGACCTCCCAAGCTCCCTCAAGCATTGGTCATTTGATTTAATCAAGATGGCTGCTGTGACCATCTAACTGAAGCCTACCGCCCGTTTTAGGTGCCTATCATGTTTGAGATGCCTAAAAAGAGGAGGTTTCGGTCATAGAACTGCCCCGTGTAGATTTTTTTTTCTGAACTCCACTGCAACTAGCCTAAAACTGGAGTCAAGAAGCAAGCATAGAGGACATTCACCTGTCTGGGACGATATAGGTTCTCCTGCTTGAGCAGGGGGCTGGACTGGAAGACCTCCAAGGTCCCCTCCAGTTCTAATTCTATTCTATTCTATTCTATTCTATTCTATTCTATTCTATTCTATTCTATTCTATTCTATGTTTGGATGCAGAAGTGATCTGGAAGCCACAGGGAAGATCTAGAGAAATTTCCTGATAGTTACAACAATTAACCAGTGGAACAACCTGCCTCCAGAAGTTGTGAATGCTCCAACACGAAGTTTTTAAGAAGAGACTGGACAGCCATTTGCCTGAAATGGTATAGGGTTTCCTTTCTGAGCAGGGGGCTGGACTAGATGACCTCCAAGGTCCCTTCCATCTCATCCCAGGGCAGGATACGACCACCACCCACATGTATCTATAATAATAGTAGTAGTAGTAGTAGTAGTAGTAGTAGTAGTAGTAGTAGTAGTAGTAATAATAATAATAATAATAATAATAATAATAATGGTGGCAAGACAAGCCGTAAAACGGAGAAAACTCACTTAACAAATGTCTCACTTAGCAACATAAATTTTGAGCTCAATTACAGTTGTAAGTCACCCGTTGGACTATTTCTAAGAGAAAATTCCCATCTCAGGATCTGAAATAATTTATGGCTTAAGTGCAGTTTCCTTGTTCTCTAAAATCAAGGGTGGAGATTTGGTGGCCGTACCGGTACGGCTAAATGACACGTCCTACCAGCCATCAGCCAAACCGGTATGGGGAATTGTTATGGATTTATTTCAGCTGCAAGAATAAGCCGGAAATTCTGTATCCTTGTTTAAAGTGGGATGTTCCAGGAAGTTTCTACACAGCAAACGCGCACAAAACTACTCTTTAAATCTCATTTCCTTTTCTCTGTTCACGTTGCGGTAGAGTTTAAAAACTCATTTCTGTTGACTGCAGCCTTGAAAACATTCGCCTCTGCTTGAGGTCAACGTAATAAATTAAAAAGAAAAGGCTTCCTCCAGCCTAAAGTTACAGGGCAGGTAGTGATTTTCAGCGACTGAATGGGGGTTTCTCCTTGCTGTTGTGGAGAAGGTGTGTGTTGTCAGCGTTCTTTGGAAATGGTTTTCTGGTAGCTGAGAAAGGGGCTGGCCCCTGGCCTTCATGCCTAAGGCAAAAACTGGAACTTGCCCTCTGCCAGCCTCTAAATCAGTGGTTCTCAACCTTTTTAATGCCCGACCCCCCAACCGGTCGTAAGTCGAGGACTACTCAACTGGTGCAGCACCATTTGCAGAATGGGACTTTTGGCGGGCTCAGCAGGGCAGAGACAGCCTGGACAATTCCTATTGGCTTTGGAAAGCCAATAGAATTAGACTCTGTTCAAGAGAGTCTATTCTATTGGCTTTCAAAAGCCAATAGAATAAAAGGGAGTAGCACAGCTAAGGAAAGGGGGGAAAAAAATGGCGGACTGCGTTGTTTGGCGACCCCCGTGAAATGGTCGTTCGACCCCAAATGGGGTCCCGACCCACAGATTGAGAACCACTGCTCTAAATGCTTTGGACCATTGTGCCAAATGGGCTTTCCGTAGCTATTCTATATTCCAACTTTCAAAACTTATTAACGGAGAATGAACTTCAGTTTTCAGGGAATGGGACTTACAATAGAGCAGAGTTGGAAGGGACCTTGGAGGTCATCTAGTCCAGGGCTTTTCAACCTTTTCACCCATTGTACCACTTTTAGGATATGGCAATATCTGAGTACCACCAATCGCCTAGCAAGGTGATGACCAAAAAAAAAGAGTTGTAAAGTACAGGTAGTCCTCGACTTACCACAGTTCACTTAGTGACTGTTTGAAGTTACAATGGCACTGAAAAAAGTGCCCCCAAAGGCATAGCCAAGCAAGACACCTGCCTGCCCGCCTGGCGGTGCTCTTCCTCCTGTTTGAGGTTTTCATTGTTGTGAGCATTTCTGTTGAGGATTGGCAGCGGGGGTGGGGTGGGGTGTGTGTAGTTTTTATTCCCTGGGTGGTTGCAGCAGGTTTTGGTCACTTCACATGACCTTGGGACACTGTGATGGTCATAAATATGAATCAGTTGCCAAGCATCTGAATGTAAATCAAAAGACCCTGGAGAGGCTGCAGCATTCCAGCTGATTGGAGCTTCTTCTGGGCTCAGCGGAAGCGCCAGGATCAGCACCGAGCTCCAGCTGGAGCCTGGCGCTGATCCTGACGCTTCCACTGAGCCCTGACAGCCCTGCAGCTCCAGCCCTCTCTCGCTCAGGCTTGTGTGGTGCTGCCACCGGTTCAGCTAATTTATGACTGAAGAATTCTGGGAGTTGAAGTCCACCAGTCATCAAAGGGCCAAGTTTGAAGACCCTTGGGATAGGGTGAAGAAGGCTTAAATTGAAACCCAGATGGATTCATTTCAAACAGGAGAGAAGATCTGGGACCCAAGAATCCTCCTGAAGTCTCATCTCCTGCCTCAAGAGCAAGTGGAAGCCACGGCCAGAAAGAAGGGCTATTATTGTACCCAGCTTGGCCTGGTGTGCCAGTTCTGGACCTTCTTGGGCCAGGAACTCCTAGCCACAATGATTCATTCCCTTGTCAACTTGTGTTTAGTCAAGTATGTCCGATGGGGTGAGGAGCTGCTTCTGACAGTACCTTAGATAAACTATACCACCCTGGCCACTGAATAAGGAACAGGTTGACTAGCATGAAAGTGACCGTGTGCTTGTGGCACCGATGGCCCATAGTTTTCCAGTCTGAATTCAAGTTGTTGGTGCATTCATCTGCAAAGCCCTTTTGTTGTTTGTCCATCGATTTCGATGAAGACCTTGACATCTTGTGTGTTATGGGCCATCAACGATGTGTCCGTAGGTGGCTAATAAGACCGATGTTAGCACGGAATGTTCTGCCACATACTGAACAAAGAAGTGTAGACACTGTTACTTCAGCATTTGCAGCTCTGGCTTTGCGGAGTGCTCGCTTCTCTTGTGCCAAGATTGTCCTTTTGTGTTCATATGTCTGGCAGCCCTGGTACACCAAGGTGCGCCATGTCGGTCGATCCTGCACCAGAAGTTCCCAAGAAATGGTGTTAATATCCAGGGACTTAAGAGAAGCTTTCAACGTGTCTTTGTATCGCTTCTTTTGTCCCCCGTGTGATCGCTTTCCTTGAGACAGCTCACCATAGAAGAGCTGTTTAGGGATGCGATGATCTGGCATCCTTACAACATGGCCTGCCCAGCGCATCTGGGCTTTCCTCAACAGAGTGTAAACTGATGATAGACCTGCTCTGGAGAGGACATCTGTGTCTGGTATCTTATCCTGCCACCGGGTCCTCAGAATTCTACGAAGGCAAGTCATGCGGAAGTAGTTCAGTTGCCTAACGTGCTTCCTGTACACAAAAGCCCTTTTAACTCAGCCTCTAAGAACAGACATTTTCTCCCACTGAGATTCCATCCTTCCTGAACATCTTCTCCAGGGCCTAAGAGGTGAGATGAAAAGGAAAGGGATCAGTGGGGTGTTCATCTTTAGGGGTGTCCACAGAGTGTGGTCAAAAAAGTCAAAATGGCCGTCGCAATGGTGCCGCTGTTCTTGAGGGCGGCCCTCCCACTTCCCTCCCTTCCTGGGCTGCCTTTGATGCTGTTCCAGATTCGGCAGGTTTGGCTTTATCGTATCCGTTTGTGCGTTGATTGTTGTGGCTTTTATCCCGTGGACGTTGCCAGCCTCCTAGTGTCTTTTGAAGTGGGCGTTGTACAAATTACCACACAGATAACATTGGCTGTTGCCTGCAACAGAAACAAACTGAAATGAAACAACAACACCGGAGAAGTATTACTTCATGGGAAAGAGCAATTCAGACCTTATGCAATTCAGATTTTTAAAATGTTACGGCAGGTGCTGCTTGACTTACAGATTTCCATAGCTAAGCCGGGCAGTGTCTAAGTGGAGTCTTGCTCCATTTTACGACCGTTTTGCCCCAGTTGTTAAGTGAATCACTGCGGGTTGTTAAAGCGAACTGTGCGGTTGTCAAATGAGTCTGGCGTTCCCCCATTGACTGCGCTTGTCGGAAGCCAGCTGGGAAAAGTTACAAATGGTGATCACGTGACCCAGGGACAGTGCAACTGACATAAGTACACGCAGTTTCCAAGCACCCAAATGTTGATCACCTGACCATGGGGATGCTGCAGGTGTGAATACCATCATAAATCACTTTTTTTCAAGTGGTCAGTAAATCTATTAGAATAGAGCTGGAAGAAATGAAATGAAAATTCTCATTCCAATTGTGGTCATAAATTGAGGACTATCTGGAGTTTGGAGGAAGTTAATTGTCTTCGAATCCATCAGTTCAACAGGGATGTTTGGAGAGAATAGAGTGGAGTGGAGTGGAGTGGAGTGGAGTAGAATAGAGTAGAGTAGAGTAGAGTAGAGTGGAGTGGAGTAGAGTGGAGTGGAGTGGAGAGTGGAGTGGAGTGGAGTGGAGAGTGGAGTGGAGAGTGGAGTGAAGTGGAGAGTGGAGTGGAGTGGAGAGTGGAGTGGAGTGGAGAGTGGAGTGGAGTGGAGAGTGGAGTGGAGAGTGGAGTGGAGTGAAGAGTGGAGTGGAGAGTGGAGTGAAGTGGAGAGTGGAGTGGAGTGGAGAGTGGAGTGAAGTGGAGAGTGGAGAGTGGAGAGTGGAGTGGAGTGGAGAGTGGAGTGAAGAGTGGAGTGGAGAGTGGAGTGGAGTGGAGTGAAGTGGAGAGTGGAGTGGAGAGTGGAGTGAAGTGGAGAGTGGAGAGTGGAGTGGAGTGGAGAGTGGAGTGGAGAGTGGAGTGGAGTGGAGTGGAGAGTGGAGTGGAGTGGAGTAGAGTAGAGTAGAGTAGAGCAGAGCAGAGCTGGAAGGGACATTGGAGGTCATCTAGTCCAACTCCTGCTCAAGCAGGAGACCCTATACCAATTTCAAATAAGTGGCTGTCCAGTCTCTTCTTAAACACCTCCAGAGATGGAGCACCCACAGCTTCTGAAGGCAAGGAAAGAAGGCATGAAGAAATAAATGGATATAAGGCAAGAACTTCCTCTATTTATTTGAGGACCAGTAGGGAGTAGCCCAGAGAGATACTTCCTCTGCCTTAACCTCTGAGGTTTCCCTGGTTTTTTTTTTCCTACTAGGTGTTCCTACAACTTCCTAACCTTGATCCTTCCATTTCCTTGACTTAATGACAGTTTGATGTCATGCTAGAAATCAGGAGATTGCGAATTCTAGTCCCGCCTTAGGCGCAAAGCCAACTTGGTGACCTTGGACCAGTCATTTAGTCCCTGCCCCAGGAAGAAGGAGATAAGGGCAAAGTTACTTCCAAACCCTTGGCAACAATTCTGCATGGACTTGTCCAGGCAATGGTCGGGATTCAACGCTGACTCAAAAGGCAGGGGAAAAAAAAGGAATTTTTTGCGGGCAGTTTTATCGCTACATCTGGGGGAATGAGAGCTGGTGCCTGCATGGCTGAAATGCATTTCTGGACGAATTTCTGTGAGCTATTTCAGAAAAAAATATAAAATTAGATGAATTTTATTTTTCTGAGATTCTCTGAATATTTCTTAAATGGAGTTTTAAAGCCTGCCATAACTCAATGCTGTCACCAGAGGGCTGCAGTTACACGTTTCCCCCCCCCACCCCTCTGGAAAAAGCAGTAGTGCAATTAGTCAGTGGATGAATGTATAATTTTACAATCAATCAGTGCTTCAGTATTAAAAATCACTGATTTTAGGTACGTAAAGGAACTGACCAAAATATCATTTGCTGATTTGTTCAGTCTGGAGTTCACCAACCTGTGCAGCTGAGCTTTACTAAAGTGAATTTCTAAAAAGCAGAGACGTCACCCTGCCAACCAAAGTCCATATAGTCAAGGCCATGGTTTTCCCAGTTGCAATGTATGGCTGTGAAAGCTGGACCATAAGAAAGGCTGAGCGCAAAAGAATGGAGGCCTTTGAACTATGGTGCTGGAGAAGATTCCTGCGAGTCCCCTGGACTGCAAGGCGATCAAACCGGTCAGTCCTGGAGGAAATCAACCCCGACTGCTCCTTAGAAGGCCAGATCCTGAAGTTGAAACTCAAGGACTTTGGCCACCTAATGAGAAGGAAGGACTCACTGGAGAAGGGCCTAATCCTGGGAAAGATGGAGGGCAAGAGAAGAAGGGGACGACAGAGAAGGAGGTGGCTGGAGGGAGTCACTGAAGCAGGAGGCGTAAGCTTCAATGGACTCCAGAAGATGGTAGAGGACAGGAAGGCCTGGAGGAACGTCGTCCATGGGGTCACAATGGGTCAGACACAACTTCGCAACTAACAACAACAACAACTCAGATTTTTATTCTCCGCTGTTCTCTTGAGCCACGCTTAATTCCACCGTTGCAATTTTTGAGGAGAACTCTTACAGCCATTTGACTGTCCGATCTTTCACAAACGAAAGCACTGGCACCCCCAATCAACAACTAAAAAGCCACAATATACCCAGGCACCACATACATACTACACATAGAATAGCCCAAAATGCAGAGTCTGATGGGAGAGAAGTTCCTTGAGGATGGGCTTCAGCACAAATCTAAAAGCTCAGAGGGCTAAACCTCTGGTCCCGGGAATTCATCCAGACTGGATCCTATCTAATCTTTTCTTAAAAGCCTCCAGCGATGAAGCACCCACAGCTCCAGGAGGCTATCTTCCTATTGATGGATTGTTCTCACGATGAGCAAATTCCTCCTTATTTCTCATTGGGATTTCCCGTTGACTGACTTCCATCCTTTGCCCTCAGGTGCTTTGGAGAAGCAGTTCATTCCCTCTTCTTGACAGACCTTCAAGTACTGGACGATCACGTCTCCCTTAATTCTTCTCTTTGTTAGGCTAAACATACCTACTTCCCTTCCAGGGATAGGCAACCTTGGCTCTTTTATGACTCGTGGACTTCAAGTCCCAGACCCCTGATCATCTCTGATGCTCCTCTCTGCACTCTTTCTAGGGCAGTGTTTCTCAACCTTGACAATTTTAAGGCATGTGGACTTCAACTCCCAGAATTCCACAGCCAGCATTGCTGGCTGTGGAATTCTGGGAGTTGAAGTCCACATGCCTTAAAATTGTCAAGGCTGAGAAACACTGTTCTAGGGACTCAGCCTCTTTCTTCTATTGCGGTGATCAGAACTGAAGATAGTATTCCAAGAAGAGCCTCACTGGTGCAATATAAGCAGAACAGAACAACAGAGTTGGAAGGGACCATGGAGGTCTTCTAGTCCAACCCCCTGCTCAGGCAGGAAACCCTATACCATTTCAGACAAATGGCTGTCCAGTCTCTTCTTAAAAACTTCCAGTGTTGGAGCATTCACCGCTTCTGGAGGCAGGTTGTTCCACTGGTTAATTGTTCTAACTGTCAGGAAATTCCTCCTTAGTTCCAGGTTGCTTCTCTCCTGGATCAGTTTCCACCCGTTGCTTCTTGTCCTGCCTTCAGGGGATTTGGAGAATAGCTTGACTCCCTCTTCTTTATGGCAGCCCCTGAGATGCTGGAAGGCCACTATCATGTCCCCCCTCATCCTTCTCTTCATTAAACTAGACATACCCAATTCCAGCAGCCGTTCCTTATATGCTTTAGTCTCCAGTCCCCTCATCACCTCTGTTGCTCTTCTCTGTACTCTTTCTAGAGTCTCAACATCTTTTTTACATTGTGGTGACCAAAACTGGCTGCAGTATTCCAAGTGTGGCTTTACCAAGGTGTTGTAAAGTGGTATTAACACTTCACCTGATCTTGATTCTCTCCCTCTGTTCATGCAGCCCAGCACTGTGTTGGCCTTTTTGGCAGCTGCAGCACACGGCTGGCTCCTATTTAAGGGATCGTCCACTAGGACTCCGAGGTCCCTCTCACAGTTGCTACTATTGAGCCAGGTACCCCCTATACGGTATCTGTGCATTTGGTTTTTCTTGCCTAAATGTAGACTCTTACATTTTCACCACTGAATTTCATTTTGTTAGAGAGAGCGCTGTGTTCAAGCAGTATTATTCCTTCAGATCATCCATATGCCATCCCCGTTGAGGCAGCCAAGGACCGCATTGGCTTTTTAGAGAGTCTTTCCTTACACCCGGGCAGATTTCACAACCACAGAGACTTGCACCCTTGTGCTAACCCCTCCCCTCCCTCCCTCCCCTGTTATTTTATTTATAACCATAAAACGGGGGGGGGGGAGGCAAGGCTTCCTGCCATTCAGCTTCTGAGGTTGCAGGAAAAGGAATCAATACAATCTGCAGTTTGCATTTATGCCGACTAAGTACTCGTTAAACCAGGTTCGCACCTTTATAATTTATAATTTACTAAAGCCGTGTCTTTTCTTTCGTAATCCTCACACACAATATGGTTTTCCTTTTGTGTGGATTGCTTCTTGCCCCACTAGAAAAAAAGAGAAGTTCACACTAGTTTTTAGAAACACTCTTTTAGAAAGACCCCTGGGCCTTAAGGAGACAAATAATTCAACTAACTGTTTTTCCTTGACCAAACAAATATTCCTCTAGATCAGTGGTTCTCAACCTGTGGGTCGGGACCCCATTTGGGGTCGAACGACCATTTCACAGGGGTCGCCAAACAACGCAGTCCGCCATTTTTCCCCCCTTTTCCTTAGCTGTGCTCCTCCCTTTTATTCTATTGGCTTTTGAATAGAGTCTAATTCTATTGGCTTTCAAAAGCCAATAGGAATTGTCCAGGCTGTCTCTGCCCTGCTGAGCCCGCCATTCTGCAAACGGTGCTGCACCAGTTGAGTAGTCCTCGACTTACGACCGGTTGAGTAGTCCTCGACTTACGACCGGTTGGGGGTCGCGGCATTAAAAAGGTTGAGAACCACTGCTGTAAAGGGCTCCAGCCTAGAATTCCAAACCAGTTTGCTAAACAAGCTGGGACTTTAATGACCTGATTAACTCAATGCCAGTGAAAGCTTCAGGCCATGATTCCTTTTTTTTTTTTTTTCCATTAAAAAATCTAGTAGTGCATTTGTTTCTGAGAACTGGCCAACATGTTTATACAGGCAGTGGCTAGGAAAAAAAAAAGCCAGTGAATTAATCAGCTGATAGGCTGTATGAAGCTGTTCTCAGATGCAATGAATAAAAATTTAACTCATCCAATGGGGCAGCAAAATTCTTAGAAATTAAAAAGGGACGCTGCTGCCTCTCAGATGAATTAAACCAGGGGTCTTCAAACTTGGCCCTTTGATGACTCGTGGACTTCAACTCCCAGAATTCCTCAGCCAGGCATTCTGGGAGTTGAAGTCCACAAGTCATCAAAGGGCCATGTTTGAAGACCCCAGAGTTAAACCTTTATGCATTGCATCTGAGGGCAGCTTGAAGGCCAATGGAGTGTGTCTACATCTCCACCCTGACCTTTAATTGTCCTGATTCCCCCAAAGCAAGGATTTTTCTACTTTGCCGTACTGAACATAGAACAATATAGTTGGAAGGGACCTTGGAGGTCCTCTAGTCCATCCCCTGCCCATGACAGAAGATGCTATACAATTCCGAACAAATGGCTGTCCAATCTCTTCTTAAAAACACGTAGTATTAGAGCATCCACAACTTCTGGAGGAAAGTCGTTCTCACTGATTAATTATTCTCACTGTCAGGAAAGTTCTCCTTAGGTCTCTCTTTCATGATCTATCTATCTATTTATTTCTTTTTCAGATGACGATTAGCACTTCTTTTCACAAAAAATCACTTTTCATTGAGGTCTGTACGTTGTCCTTTTAGGCACAATGCTCTTGCACACTTAATAACGATAATATAGCACAAGCGTAATTTTTATTTGCATTGGGAAACGGAGCAATTTGTGTGATTCACTTTATTGCAAAATTCACTTTGCTGCGGTGGTCTGGAGCTGAACCCACAATATCTCCAAAGTATGCCTCTGTTCTTACTCAGATATATCAGCATGCTCGCAAGAGACACACACATACCTTTACAAATGCTCACTGGCACAAACCATACGTCATACAAATATTTAATATTAAACACACACACGCACACACACACAAAAACCATCCCAGCTATTGTATTTCTGTTGTTCTCCTGTTGGAGATCACAGTCTCGGCCTCACCCTATCTGCTTTCTATATTGCTACCTATTGACGGAGATTGTTGTTCAGTTGTTTATTGAATATGCACTTAAGGAGCCACCAAACATGGAGGGTTTGGAGGGAAAAACAGCTGGCATAGGGGCATCCTGTGTTTTGGCAGCCAAGAAAGAATTAGCTTTTTTTGGGGGGGGGTAGCATGTTCTGTCTGGCATACCCAATAAGGCTGGTAGCATCAGAGGCAGAACATCCAACATCCAACAGAGGCAGAAAATTGTTATGGCCTTGCACAAAGTTCTCCCTTTTCTTAAAGCTGACCCCTCTTTGTTTTTTCCACACTTATGGCTTCACCAGATCGAAATTCAGATGTTTGGCAACTGACTCATGTTTACGACGGTTGCAGGGCCCCCCAAGGTCACGCGATCCCCGTTTTGCGACTTTCTGACCAGCAAAGTCAACGGGGGAAGCCACGTTCACTTAACGTTGCACGTTACTAATTTACCAGCTGCAGTGATCCACTTCAGAACTGTGGCAAGGAAGGTCGTAAAATGAAGCAAAACTCACTCAACAAGTGGACATTTTGGGATCGGCTGGGGTCGTCAGCAGGGGTGGGATTCAGCCGGTTCGCACCCGTTCAGCAGAACCGGTAGCTAATTTTGGGTTGTCCAGGCCCATAATGGACTTCCGGAAGCGGCATCCATGCAGAGAACCGGTGGTTCACCTATTTGAATCCCACCACTGGTCATAAGTCAAGGATTACCTGGCATTTGCAAAAGATGCTCAGTCTGCTGGCTAACAAGGACAGTATCCCTTTCTAATTTTGGTGGGATATTGCCCCCAAAAGACCTTCAGATAGTCAGAATAGCTGTCTAAAAAACTCTCTGTTCAGCTCCTCCTCTGCTTTCTGCAGCTTCTAATGTTAGACCAAGTATGATGAAACTTCCTGACAGGGCTTGTGCGCCTGTATGTGTGTGCGTGCACCCGTATAGGGAACAAACTCTAATTAAACAGGACATTTGCTTTTAGCTTCACTTAGTCACTGGTATGGGGTGTGTGTGTGTGTTTAGACTAAATCTTCAGAAATTGCTCAATGTGCTGACTTCCGTTCAGGCAGAGTGAAGAAGTGGCTTTCAGCAAACGGGGTTGGATTCCTTTGACTGCACAGTCCTCCTGTTGTGGTCCAGGAAGCAGGGGGGGGGAGAGAACTCACAACAACAATGGCTTTGGGACATCCTGCTGGCTGTTGAAACTGCTGTCTGCCCTCGGAACAGCTTTTCCTAATATCTCGCCCGCCAGAACCAGCTCGGTCACCCCTACCGTCTTCTGCTCTTTCCCCACGCGAGGAAAGAGATGGAAGAAGGTCCCACCAAGGCAGGCCCGGCCACCCGACTTGGGCTTAGGGGCTGCCCGCAGAGGCGGAGGGGGGGGAGGTAGTCCTCCTCTTTGTGTGCGTGGCATATGCGTGTTCCTGGATCAGAACAAATGGGATACAAAGGAAGCAAGGAGAGAGTCCAACGCTATCTCAGAAAGCCAAGAAAGGTAACGTGCCTTTTTATATTTCTCAGATGGAGACTTTGCTTGCTCAGTCAACTTGCATTTACACAGGAGTTTAACTTGCTCACTGGGTTATCCATGGAAGGTCGCTGTCCTTCTGGTGGAGCTTCCCCAGTCGGGCAGCACGGACTGGGTAGTCCCCCAAGGATGGGTAACAATAACAAAGGAAGTCTAGGATCTTTATGGTTTTTCTACTTGGCTGTTGGTGCAGACACAAAGGCCTGTCTTGAAGGCTCTTTGGCTGGTCCAGCAAAGCAAGTCACACATGAGAAGAATGTGTCTACATCACTAAACAATGACTAACAGAAGAACAGAGTGGGAAGGGACTTTGGAGGTCTTCTAGTTCAACCCCATTCCGGACAAATGGCTGTCCAATCTTGAAAATCTCCACTGATGGAGCGCCCACAACTTCTGGAGGCAGGTTGTTCCACTGGTTAATTGTTCTCCCTGTCAGGAAGTTTCTCCTTAGTTCTAAGTTGCTTCTCCCCTTGATTAGTTTCCATCTGTTGCTTCTTGTCCTGCCTTCAGGGGCTTTGGAGAATAGGCTGACCCCCTTTTCATTGAGGCGGCTCCTAGATATGGGCAAGACAACCACATTGTTATGGCTCAGCTGAGGAGACTCCATCCAGACCTGGTGTTTTCCCCCTCAATTGATAATTGTGTTGATGTACCAGGGAGTTCGCTAATTCTATGACCCTTGAGAGATCATTGAAGCTGAAAGTGACTGGTCCCTGGTTGCCCAAGGACCATTTTTGTAGAGGGCAAAATTGAATCTGGCCCTGTGTGAATGGGCAGGATAAGGTCCTGAAAACCCTGTAGACCCTCTTCCATTTTGGACTTGTACTTGTATTCCAGCAAGCCTACATCTGACAATATCTACAGGCATTGCCCAAGACTCCATCGGTGTGTGTGTGTTTGTGTGTGTGTGGGCGTGTGAGCGTATGCACCCACCCACTTACCCACGGCTACAAAGCATGAACCCATTTGAGCTATCAAATTAGGCAAGAAGGCTGCTTGCTTTCGTAAGATCTCACCCTGGAGGTCCCCTTGTGTCTGTATCCTTGAGCCTTTGCACAGCGGTTGAGTGAACACATATCCCTCTTGAGCTGCAGACTCCAGTTCAGGGCAAAGTTTAGTTGTTTAAAAGCCCCCCTTTTTTCAGGAGATGGGTCTGGAGGTGCTCTGTGGGTGGGTCTGCACTTCCGTCTTGGTCAACGTCTCTGTGGCCCCGACCGCGGAAATTCTCTTGACAGCAAGGTTTCTGATTGTAGGTCTCAACATGTCCTTCTTCTCTGAGAACGGTTGTCCAGGGCATCGTGGCCCCAGACCCTCAGCCTCTAAATGGTTCCACAGAACTCAGCACAGCCCCCAATGGGAGCCCACTCTTGCTTTAAACCCTTCAGGGGGATGTGAGGAAATAATGTATCTATCCATATTGTCTGGCCTGACTGGAAGTGCATTATTATGCCTGTGTTCCACCTTGAAGAGCTATTGCAACCCTAGCAGGGAGGGAGAGAAGGAAGGAAGGAAGGAAGGAAGGAAGGAAGGAAGGAAGGAAGGAAGGAAGGAAGGAAGGAAGGAAGGAAGGAAGGAAGGAAGGAAGGAAGGCTGTCTTTGGTATACTTCTGTACAAGCCTGAAGATGTGACTTCTTTAACAAGCATTTAATGCGTTTAGCTGTTTAAAGCAGCTGCATCTTTTTCCAGCCTCCTGCAGTAACCTGAGGGAGGGAAGGAAGGAAGGAGGGAAGGAAGGAAGGACTGAGAGAAGGAAGGAAAGACCTACCAGGTGATTGACTTTGCAGACCAAATCCATCTCCAGCTGGGGTGAATGGAGGTCACGATGCCCCAGGACGAGGGTCCCTGAAACAGGTACAGGCTTCTCAATCTGGTGTCTCCCATTGCGATTTGGGCAGGGGGCTTCCTTTGGATCTCTGGCCCATTGCATGCCTAAGTGATTTCTCTGACTCCAACACTGACTCAGTCACCCAGACTCTAGTCATCTCATGACTGGACTACTGCAATGCACTCTATACATAGGGCGACCCTTGAAGGGCATTCGGAAACTATAGCTGGTGCAGAGTGGGGCACTGTCTGTCTGTCTGTCTATCTCTATCATCTATCTATCTCATCATCCATCCATCTACCCATCCACCCACCTACCCACTCCATCCGTCCGTCCGTGTCTGTCTGTCTGTCTGTCTATCTATCTATCTATCTATCTATCTATCTATCTATCTATCTATCTATCTATCTATCTCATCATCCATCCATCTACCCATCCACCCACCTACCCACTCCATCCGTCCGTCCGTGTCTGTCTGTCTGTCTATCTATCTATCTATCTATCTATCTATCTATCTATCTATCTATCTATCTATCTATCTATCTATCTATCTATCTCATCATCCATCCATCTACCCATCCATCCACCCACCTACCCACTCCATCCATCCATCCGTCCACCCACCCACCCACCCACCTACCTACCTACCTACCTCTATCTCTATCTCTAGGGAGCGAGGCTTTGATCGTGTGGCCATCCCAATGTTGGTGGCACCCCACGCAGATGCTCCTGGCTTTTCAGAAGAGCAGAAGGCCTGTCAGTAAAAGTCACAGGCCTTGTAAGGAAAGGAGGAAAAGGACAAAGCCTGCCCAGGAAATTTGACAGGAAACAAATGTTTCACCCACTGGTTTCCTCAACTCTCTTTGCTCCATCACTTTTCCCTAATACGCAGGAGACCCGGCTCTTTTTCTGCTGACATTTCTGCATTTTGGCTTCAGCAGACCACCTTTCTCCCATCCTTCCTCAGAGTCCCCTTTTAAAGAGCTCCACTCAATGGAGGCCATTGGCTTGCCTGGCATTCAGCCAGGAATTAATGCATAAAATAATGTACGCAGGGTAGAAAATGTGCACCTAGGGAATTTTTCTCCACTGTCATGGCATTTGGATCCGGAATGACCTGTTGACGTGTCCTACAACGAGGTTCCAGTAAAAGGAAGAACTGCTTTAGCAGCATCTGGGGTGCTTCCTCACGCAGCTTGTTCTCGGCATGTTGAGGTCAGCAGAAACTGATGCCAATTTGTTGGGAGATGGACTGGGATGGTGAGGACGGTGTAAGAGCTGGTCTTGTAGCTGTGACCTTCAGGAAGTGTGAATTCATTGACCCCCAGATGTGGTGATGGCCACCAGTGTAGACTGTTTCAAGAGGGCACCGGGCCAATTCCAGGAACAATTTTCAGGAGCTAGGAACCTTGTTGACTTCCAGAACCAAAGCTTCTTGTCGTAGGGACCAATTCTGGAAGAGAGTATCCTTGTCCCTCTTCTAGGAAATATCTGACCAGCCACCAGATACCAGAAAAGCTCTGGATAGAAAGGTCTCTGATTGCCTGACTTGTTTTCCATTCATTAGAGCATCCGTGTTTCCCCTTCAGCCTGTTGACATCACACTGGTATTATGGAGGACCTCTTGGCTCATCTGACCTGTGTGCAGCTCAGTGGCCTTCCCAATCAAAGTTTTAAGGTTGTGCCTATAGAGTTACAGGCAGAAAGGATTTCTCTTTCATCCATGAAGTATGGATATCCTCTGGAAGCCCTCGTTCCTTAAGCCACACTGGTGACAGAGCAAAACCACTGGATTTTTTCCCCCTGAGACTTCCATTTAGTGAAAGTCTGTGTAAAGCTTCTGTCTTTCTCCTAAAGGAGACGGGGGGGGAAGCATTATTTGGGTTCCAACTTTGGGGGAATGGAATAGATAGTGGGGGCTGACCTTCTGAACCAGTTTCTTTGAACCCAACGCATTATCTTGTAACTCCTAATAACCTTGTATGTTGTAAAATCACCCAGCTCGGGCACTTAATTTCTTGATTCTTGCCTTTAGTGTGGGTGAATTATGCCTTTACAACAGGGGTCCTCAACCTTGGCTCTTTTATGACTCGTGGACTTCAACTCCCAGAATTCCTGAGCCAGCATGGCTCAGCTTGGAAACCTCTCCCTTTTCGCTCAGCTTTGCTGGCTCAGGAATTCTGGGAGTTGAAGTCCACGAGTCATAAAAGAGCCAAGGTTCCCCACCTATATTAGGGGTCCTCAACCTTGGCTCTTTTATGACTTGTAGACTTCAACCCCCAGAATTCCTGAATCAGGATGGCTCAGCTTGGAAACCTCTCCCTTTCCCCTCAGCGTGTCTGGCTCAGGAATTCTGGGAGTTGAAGTCCACCAGTCTTAAGGTTGCCAAGGTTGAGGACCCCTGATATAGGGCAGGGGTGGGGAACTTGGGTTCTTTTATGACTCATGGACTTCAACTCCCAGAATTCCTGAGCCAGCCATGCTGAGGGGAAAGGGAGAGGTTTTCAAGCTGAGCCATGCTGGCTCAGGAATTCTGGGAGTTGAAGTCCACCAGTCATAAAAGAACCAAGGTTGCCTACCCTTGATCTAAGATATTGTTGGCTGATCAAGTTTCTGGGCAAGATCTGTTTAATTTGTACATATTTTAATTTTTGTGTTTTATATTTTAAATGTTATGTCATATGGTGTGCCTTATTTTAATCGTGATGCTTCTGACACACGTTTTCTCAACAACCATGACATAATGGGCTATGTCTAGTCTCATGAAAAGAGGGACACGATAGCCGTCTTCCAATATTTGAGGGGCTCCTACAAAGATGAAGGGGTCAAACTATTCTCCAAAGGACCAAAAGGCAAGACGAGAAAGAATGGATGGAAACTATCCAGGGAGAGAAGCAACCTGGAACTAAGGAGAAACTTCCTGATAGTGAGAACAATTAACCAGTGGAATGGCTTGCCTTCAGAGGTTCTGGGTGCTCCATCACTGGAAGCTTTTAAGAAGAGAGTAGACAGCCATTTGGCTGAAATGGTATAAGGTCTCCTGCTCAAGCTTGGACTAGAAGACCTCCAAGGTCCCTTCCAAGTCTGTTATTCCATCTCTATAAAATCTGCTTAGAATGGGAAGGTATGTAGACTCTACTCTGGATCTCTTGGTTTTCCACTCTGCTACGCTACTGTTGTTTATCTACATTGTGTGCACTGTGACCACATAGTAACCAGCACAAATCAGAGCAATAATCACTATATTTCTGCTGTTTAATCAAGTCCCATGGGGAGTCCTTGATGCTCTCTAGAGCTGATGATGTTACCTAGTTTGGGTAATGCAACGTCTACAGGAAAACCATCAAGCACGGAGAGCACAAAGGACCCCACAGTCCTTCCTCCTCCTCCACCTCCTCCTCCTCCTCCAACAACAACAACACCACCACCACCACCATCATTCCACAATCCCTACTCCCTTCTAGCACTGATGATGTTATCTAGTTTGGCTCATGAAACGTCTACAAGAAAACCACCAAGGTCGGAGAGCATCGAGGACCCCACAGTCCTTTCTCCTCCTCCTCCTCCTCCTCCTCCTCCTCCTCCTCCTCCTCCTCCTCCTCCTCCTCCTCCTCCTCCTCCTCCTCCTCCTCCTCCAGTCCAAAAACCCCACTCCCTTCTCTCTCTCTCTCTCTCTCTCTCTCTCTCTCTCTCTGGCTCCTCCTGTCATGTCGGAAGGAGCAACGTCTTTGCTCAAGTCAGAATTCATTGTTTGCAAGAGCCGTTTATAATCAGGCTGTCCGCACATATGCATGCAGCTAAGGAAAGGTTTGATTGAAGGGTGTTCTTCAAGAGGTGGAGAGGCTAGAAAGAGTGGAGAGAAGAGCAACAAAGATGATTAGTGGGCTGGAGGCTAAAACATGGGAAGAACGGTTGCAGGAACTGAGACGGAAGAGCCATGGTGCGCAGGGGTTAGAATGCAGCATTGCAGGCTAATTCTGCCCACTGCCAGCAGTTCGTTCCTGACCGGCTCAAGGTTGACTCAGCCTTCTGTTCTTTCGAGGTCAGTAAAAGGAGGACCCAGATTGTTGGGGGGGGGCAATAGTTGTGTCTGTAAACTGCTCAGAGAGGGCTGTAAAACACTGTGAAGCAGTGTATATAAGTCTACATACTATTGCCCTTCCCTCCCTCCCTCCCTCCCTTCCCTTCCTTCCTTCCTTCCTTCCTTCCTTCCTTCCTTCCTTCCTTCCCTACCTCAGTCTTCCATCCCTCCCTCCCTCTGTGGTGGCACAGCGATCAGAATGCAGTATTGCAGGCTGACTCTGCCCACTGCCAGCAGTTCGTTCCTGACTGGCTCAAGGTTGACTCAGCCTTCCGTCCTTCTGAGGTCGGTAAAATGAGGACCGGGTTGATGGCGACAGACTAACCTTGTAAACTGTTTAGAGAGGGCTGTAAAGCACTGTGAAGCGGCATATAAGTCTAAGTGCTATTGCTATGTCTAATTGAATGAAGGACAGGGTGACATGATAGCAGTGTTCCAATATTTAAGTGGCTGCCACAAAAAACAAGTGTGTGTGTGTGTGTGTGTGTGTGTGTGTGTGTGTGTGTGAACCTATTCTGAAGGCAGGACAAGAAGCAATGGAGACAAATTCATCAAGGAGAGAAACAACCTAGAATGAAAAAGAAATTTCCCGACAGCAAGAACAATTAATCAGCAGAAGTTGTGAGTGCTCCATCCCTGGAGATTTTTAAGAAGAGACTGGACAGCCACTTGTCTGGAATGTTCTAGATTCTCCTGCTTGAGAAAGAGGGTGGATTAGAAGGCCCCTTCCAGCTGTGTTATTCTGTTATTCTGTTCCATCTGTCCTCTTTCTTGAGAAAGTTCTTGCATTGTTGTTTTTCCAGTGTCGTGGACACTCTCAACCTGGCAAAGGGCAGAGACCTGTGATGTCGACTTTCCAGGAAATAATGGAAAATGTTGGAAAAGTCAAAATGCCCTTACAATGGAGTCCTTTCTAAGCTTGGCTGTTTGCTTGCAGATGTTTTGTTACCAGACCAGC